>NC_051178.1:55240453-55262953 GCF_013339695.2 Rhipicephalus sanguineus
AAGCTCCAGCACGAAGGACGGTGGAGCACCCACTGACCACCATGACTGAGACTGCTTGTGGAGTGGCTCCACGTGAGTCTTCCCAGTGTTCACTCCACACATTTGCAGTTTGCACCGACACTCTAGTGACTGGTGAAAAATTCGTTTGAAGGATTTGGATAAGTAAATGTACACTTAAATGTTACAACAGAACTTGCCTTCATGACCGCAGAAATTTCTGTGTTGCAAGATTTTTGTAATTAGTACACATTCGTGTTATGGCACACATTTCTCGGTTGTGTATCCAATATTTGGCTGTGACAACAGTAGCTGTTCTGTCACATGTGTAGTGCTATAAAGAGAGAGCGAAAGTGCCACGACAATGTTTATAACCAATATGAAATGTCTCGTCACACAAGCACCCGGCCCTTACTATAGAATGTCCTACACTCGGGAAAAAATTTTTCCCGCACTTTAGTACGACCCAGTGGTTTTGTGCTACAACAAAGACTGCTGGTCTTATCGTGAAGTAAATTGTGGGAGCACAAGCCTTTCTGAATAATGCGACAAAAATGTGTAGCAAACAGAAACGAGCATGCATCCGATTTGTGACAACAGAATTGTCTCTAAGTATGCGAACAAAGTCTGTATTACACAGAAGCTTCGTTATTGCCACGTGCGTTTCTTTATCACTTTTGCTATATTCGGTTTTCGGCCACAAAGACTGTCGGCAGCGCTCAGCGCGAACCGCGCCTCATTGTTCAAGAACCTTCGCGATCATTGTAGATCGTTTTGTTAAGATTGCGCGCAAGACGCGCACACTCGAGGTTATTCTAGACTTCGCACGACAGCCAGCGATAACGATGGAATATTCGACGGCACATGTTTAAATGCCGACGCGCTTCACCGCTTGTCAGTGGATCGACGGACGACGCCCTGTTCGCCGCTATCATTGTACAGCGTGTATTGCTGTAGTTCTAGTTCTCATTTTCCGGCCACAATTTCGGCCAAATAAACAGTTTCATCCTGCAAGCGCCGACTGCTGTCTTCGTCGACGTCACGACCACGTGACATTATAAAATACCCACAGTTATAATGACATAGCTCAAGGAAAAAAATTTATCTACCAAGATTTCTGTCCTAAAACATATGTCTATGCATATACCTATATGCAACAGAAACTGATTGGGCTGTGCCTCTGCGAAAAATGATAATGAGCTCTATGCCAGTGCACATGCTAATGCACAAGACAGGGAAGCATGCAGTCGTGATGAAATTACCCAGGTCATCAATATACTTGAGAGTTGTAGCTTGGGTACTAAATGCCGTGTGCGCTTGCATGTCAGGTACACAACCACAGCACTTACGCCCAATAGCACTCCGTACCTGCACATGCGTCAATAATATAGAAGCTCTCCGATGAGGACTTTCACTCAGTAGCGCACATCATGAAAGCGTCGCCAATTAAGAAGACAAACACCACGTTGTGCGCTCCTGAGGAAGAGAGTAAGTAACCTACGCCTGTGCTCATGCAGATAATACCACACTGCACTTCAGCAACACGGGAGGCAGAGATTCGTAGCTCGATCCGCGAACGCGCGCAGGCGTTCGACGTCGCGCTGGCCTCTATCAGCACCGACTGATAAAACTGCGGCAGGGCTTATTGCAGCTGTTTTATCAGTCGGTGCTCTCGCACCGGAAGCAGTCGCCTTCGGAAGCACACCGTTGGTGTCTGTGGAAGCTTCATTACACCGACAACTAGCCGTCACACGCTAGCACTAAGCGAAAGGCAAAGAACGCAATTGCGTATGGGGCTACTGCCCGATGCTAGTGCGGGCAGTGGTTTTCGCTGGTATCGAGACGCTTTAACCTTGGCGTCCGAGAGTGCGCGCCGGTAGGTTTATCAGAGGGCACGCTTTAACTGCGTCGTCGAGGAATCGTTCTCTGTCGGCGCTAGCAAGTGTCACGCCGCAATACTTCTCTTCAGCGCTTACAGACGGCGGCAACTCCCCGCCCCGCTAACAGAAGGCACCACGCTAGAGAGAACGCCTGAAAGATATAAGGCGCGGTTGCTGAGTGTCCCCCATCTGCTTTGTTGGCTTAATCGGTAGCGCGACGGGCGCTTGTCATCGCGGGCCAAGAGGTCGTAGGTGCGATTCAACGTTCCTGCATTTTCTTTCAAGTGGAAAACTGCACTGGAGATACGCACAACAAAGTGGCCCCTTTCTGTACCAGCTGGTGATGTGGAACGAAAAAAAAAACACCAGGCGCACCTTGCGACAGATGCCCCCATGTGGCTGGACACGCAGAGGGGTCACTCCACGCGCCGCAGTTGAAGAAAAAATATCTAAGAGCGTCTGATTCTCCATTGTCGACACTTTCAGCGCGTTGCTCAAGCCCAAAGACGTAACAACTGTGGCAGTCCTTAGTTCACGCTTGTCCTGTGTATGCCTGTGCGTTCTTTTCGGACGTCCTTCTTTGGGCTTCAGCGGCGCGCTGGAAGTATCGAGCTGCTTGTCGTTCTTTGTGTGGCATTCCAAGTTCTTGGTATCGCATTCAATGCTTCGCCCTTGCGGCGAAACTCTGACTTTTTGTTATAGTTTTTTTTCTTTCTCATCCGTTAGCGTCCATTTTATCAACGTCATATCCGTGACGGAAATACGTCGCTGAAGCCTCGGCGGACCCCGGCATGAAACACGCTACTGTTAAAGTAATCATCACGTGATGACGGCACGAGATCACTTCATCACGGCATCACAAATGTTTTAACAGGTCACGCTGATGTCAAATAACCCGACGTAATCCTCACGTCATCGTGACGTCACCCCGACATCACGTTACTTGACGTAATGATCACGTCACCGCTACGTCACATAGCATGCCGCCATGGTGACGTCACATAACGCACGTCATCACATGACACCATTGCTTGCTCAGTGGTGGGCCGATTCTGGAGGCAGTGCGAAACAAGATGAGGCGCAGAAAGCTTACAGTGCCTCTGATCTTGGAGGTGTCGCAAAACCACCTTACGTTGCAGAAAGATTTCGCAGAGCGCGCTGAAGGTTCACTACAAAGGGTGATATGGGATGGACAGGCTTTGAGGTGAGGGAAGCTCAGAGCAAAATGAGATTCGAAGAGAGGCTGAGGAAAATGAAGAAGAGTAGATGGGCAGAGGAGGTTTTTCAGGTATTTGTATAGAAAAAGCGTTGACACGCAGTGGAGAAAAAGAACTAGGAGGCTCACCAGTAAATATACGGCTAGCAGTGCGGGCGATATGGCAACAAGGAGCATTAAGCGGAAGGTCAGAGAGGCGGAGAGGACTAATTGGATGGCAGCGATGGAAAAGAAGCCGGCACTGAGTAACAACCGAAAGGGAAAAAACGAAATAAGGAGGGAAAGGTTTTATGATAATTCAAGGGGAAACGCTTTACTGTTTGAAGCAAGGTCGGGCTGCCTTAGAACGCGTAGTTATAAAGCGAGATTCAGTAACGAAGAAGAACAATGTACATACTGCGGGGGAACTAAGCAAACGATGGAACATGTACTGATTGAATGTGGCGATATGCACCTAGGTATACGTGTGGGCACGAGTCTACATGAAGCCTTGGGTTTTAGGGTCAACAATTGAAAGCTGAACACGTCCGCGATAGAAATAAGAGACCGTTAGAATATTGGTGGCAGAAAAGTAGACATAAAGAACAAAAATAAATAATGGGGGAAAAATAAGGTCATTCTGCCTTAGGAGGCAGAGAGATAGACCGTGAATTTATAAATTTTTGGTATAAGAACCTAATTTAATCAATGTAGATAAGTATTTGACCGACATGAAACAAGGAAGATTTTTTTTTTCTTCGAGCCTGGTGGCAGACATGTCACCGCCCCGTTTTAAAGGGGACGCTCATAGCATCCATCCATCCATCCATAGGCTTAGAACAAAAGGAAGCAGTAGACTAGAGGTATGTGGCCTTCGAGTCGACTGAGGCAGAAAAGGGACCCTGTGAGTTTGCCTAACATTATCGCTACTTGTGAAGCTAGTGCTATAGCAGACATTGTATTGAATTTTCTTATTGATCTCATGGTGAGAATTAAAGAGAGCATTCGGAGCTCACAAGAAATTTCAACATCGTTCATTTGTGGCAGCATTTGCTGCTGCTATCCACAGCTGCAGTGGTCAGGGAATCAATGCACTTAGAAGTTGAGCTAGTAGGCAGAGATTCGCCATTAAATAACGTATCACTTGCCGGCACGAACACAAAAGACTGTTATCAGAACACCCAGACGCTGAAACAAAACGGTGCACTGTTGCATTTATTTTCTTTGTTTAACTCCTCTTGTATCCGTGTCTGCACGGCTCAGCTCTTTCGGCACAGCAGTCAATACTCGCAGATTTCAGTCGCGGTGTTGTACGCGCGAAAGCCGGCGCTGGCGAGCGTACAGAAATGCGGCGCTTGAAGGGGCGGCGGGTTAATTAGCACAAGTATGCGCGGTTTTCCAGGAAAGGCACGTTCACGCCGAGCGCGGATCCGAAAAGCGGTCACGGATTATCAGCAAAAGCGGAAAAATCCGCGCCCACTTCCCCGGACTGCGCCCGCACCAATTTTCTCCGCACGAAAAAGTTGGCCGCAGCGAAGCAGGGCCGAGACGCTCACGACCAGTATCGCGTAGTGCCGCAAGATGGCGACACATGCACCGCCACATGCACAATTTCTCCGCCCGCGCGGCGGAGCGCGCAGAGGGCAACGCGGTTTACGCGGTCGGTCTGAACAGCCGCGCGGCGCTGCTACTCTTAGAGTGCCTCGATGCGCTCGTTCGCCTCTGCTCCGCGCGCATCGAGGCACTCTAGCTACTCTAGACAGGCAGCGCCATCTCTGGCAGAAAAATAGAAACTGAGAGCAAACAATGCGCGTTCTCCCTTCTCTCCAACGCGCTGCCGCTCGCTAACGTGCACATGCAGAGCACTCGTGGCGCATTTGCGGGCCTCACACCAAACCGCCTGCATTGTGACTTCAAAATTATCTCCAAGCTGGACAGGCACTTCCGAAAAGCGAACTTGATGAAAGGAGAAAGGCTTGTCGATCACGTTGACGGAGATGAGCAGACGAACGACGATCACGACGCCCGCGTACAAGCGAAATGCATTTGCTAAGTCGCGATTACACCGTGTAGGACGTATTCGCAATGCCCATAGACTGTCGCGCCGCCAAGCGGAATTCAGGAGCGTCCTCTCGAGGAGGGTTAGTAGACGACAAAATGGCAGCACTACGCGGTCGCTCCCTTGTTCGGCTGTGCTAGCCTCAGTGTTAACGCGTTAGCAAGAAAGGAACACTACGACTTTGCATGTTCCCTGCATCAGTGAACAAACCGGGCCCTCCGTGACACGAGAAATCTGATTCGTTCTTGCGAGACGCGAAGTTTTCATGAAAATACGTGGCAACTCGCGCTTTCAATGCTAGCCCAGAGCGTACACATACTATCAGCTTCACGAGGCTTTCTGTAGCCGCGTAGGTTAGTTAAATGTTATCGTCTGACATATTCAGTTGAAGCTCACCCTGTTTTACTTGCATATAGCATTGGTCAGTGTTTCTTGTAGTGCATGAGTCCCATTACACCAATAACATGCACTATACGCGGGAGGTCGCGCGGGCTCGCGATGTGCTCTTGTATAACTGAGCGATCTCAAGTTGGCGATACATTAAAATAGGGCCTCTATCCTTTGTCAGCAAAGCGCTGTTACGAATCGTGCCAGCGACGTTTCAATCATTCGAGGACGCGTCTGCTCGACGCCTTTCGTGGAGCGAACGCCTTTCCATGCCGTCCTTCGCCAGTGTGTTGGGTTTCATAGCCACCGCTGCGCCGCTTGTTTTTGTACGTTTGTTGATAGGTGGCAGCACACTGCAAGCAATTTGCTTGTTGACCGGTCTGAGAGTGAATTGTTCTCCGCGCCCAGACGTCTAGAGCTGTAATTGTAAACGTGGTGACGCGGAGTGGTCGAAGTCGTTCGGCGGAGGAAATTCTTCAGATTGCTTTCAGCAGTGATGTTGAAAGAAACCATCCTGACGACGAGGATTTTTCACTGGACGTAGAAGACTGTGAAAGCACCGAGAGTGACAGTGACGATGAACTATCAGCTGCTAACTCACGAAGAGCGAGTTGCACTTCACGTCTCCTCGTGCGTTAATGTTCTTTCACGCTCGTAAGTCACTTTGATTGTATTTAATGTATAATATCCTTGAGCGAGATCAAAATAAAAGCACAGTTCCTCTTGTGCATTGCATGTATCACAATTATTGTGGATATTATGGAGCGCCGCATGCCGCCAACACGCTCGAGCTCGACCAGCGAAGCGAAATGGTTAGAGCGATGGAAACGTGCAGTCCCGGCCACAATCCACGCCTCTCGGCTAACTTCATCGACGTTGCGAAAACCATACGTGTGCATTCTTTTCGATATTCATGTTTCGATCGTGCTGATCGAACCTGCAACATGCGAGTGAAGTGAATTGCACACGGCTAGTCTCAGCATGGCTGTGACACAAGCGCTACAGAGTGGGATGTTAAATGCTTGTGTTCCATTGAAGACGTAACTCCGCGTTCCCGACTGCGCAAGTAATGACGACGGCGTATTATGTTTGCAAACCATCACCACGTTAAATGTGCGGTCCCGTGCAGCAGCGATGTCGCTACTCGCTGACGGCCTACTACTGCCGCAAATCCGTCAGGCAGGCTCGGTACGTACTACCTCGGAGTGCCGTTCAGCTCATACATCAATTCTAGTTCATGCAGTTTTCATGTAGCACGCACAGGATTTCGCAAAGCATCGTTATGCACGGTAACGGAGCTGAAATATAACCTTTCACCCCGCAGGAAATAATTAGGTGGCGAGTACTTAGCACTTTCCATGGTTTCGGAAAGTATTTTAGTCTCATATCCATTTCAGCGGAGCTCATGACTTCATCCGATGAAAGTGGCACGGTCCGTACGCCCGCGCGTCCCATCTGTTCCTATGCTAACAAACGGACTGACCCTCCTCCTGGCGCCATCTTGAAAAGCACGGCGCGCCACCTATAGTTCGTGGGCATTGCGAATACCTTGAGGTAAGTTTCATTCTGTAATGTTAAAGATGCGTAATGTTTCTGACGCACTCAAAAGTAAAGGCATGCAGGATATCTATGTTCTGAGTTGTGGACTACGAATCATATGATTGTTGTTCTGATTCGGCATGCTTGCAGTAGCAGCTGTGTAATTTCGTGAACAAACGTCTTGCGGCGTGCGAAAAAAAAGAAATTACACGGTCATGGCGCTCTTTCCCGAGAAGGTTAGAGTGATGTCCTCCGTGCCGTTGGAGCATCCATCAACCGCCGGTTAAGACGCGAGACAGCTAGCTGAGCGTAAACCATTGCGAAGCAAGTTGAACTAATCGCCTCGTTTCTTCGGCTCTATGGTCCTGTTTGCACTCTCTTTTTATGAGAATATTATCTTTATAGGCGTATAAAATCTGCTGCGCGAACGCGGCTAGAAAATCGCACAAAGTCAGAAGGTGGCCATTACAAGGTAGCAATTACAAATCATGTATTAAGTGCCAGTTATATTTAGCGGCTTAAAAATATCACCCTAACAAAGTGACAAAAACAAAGCAAACCAGAAGAACGATGCAAAAAGTTGGCAGAAAATGCACAGTATTCTGTTGCGGCGTAATAAAGCAGCCTTCCCGACGCGTTAATTGCAGGCGCCAAACTTTTGACAATGTGGTTCAGTTTAATTCATCCAGCCACGCAACGCTAACCGCGGTATAACGCGTGTGCGAACGTTCAACAACGACGGGTAGGTCCCACGAACACGGGGAATCAAGACACAATGTTGCTTCCCCTATACAACCGTAACTGGACTTTCACAATGCGAGAAGACAGCAGTCGCTGCGTGCATGCACCGCGTTACGTACTGGTTCAGGTTGTCGAAACGAACGAAAGCGATGAACTGAGACAGCCAAAACAGAAGGCGAGACAGCGCTTTCAGCTAGGACATGATTCTCCTTTCTGCGGTGATCCATGCCTGTCGCCATCATTTCTCGTGCGACATGCCCGGGAACCGATACAGTTTCACACGTGAATCGCGTGCCTTGGTGTTGTCTGCACTGTTGTGGCAGGCCACGACGCAGCAATACATCGACCTCACTTCCGCGGGGTCGCTTCTGCCAACGCGGATATGCAGCTTCGCACAGCAAGCCTCTCCAGGGGCGTAGCCAGAAATTTTTTTCGGGGGGGGGGGGGGGTTCAACCATACTTTATGTATGTTCGTGTGTGCGTTTGTATGTGTGCGCAAGCAAGCTGGCGTTTGTATGTATATATACGCAAGCAAAACTGAAAAATTTCGGGGGGGGGGGTTGAACCCCCCCAACGCCCCCCCTGGCTCCGCCCCTGAGCCTCTCGGTTCAGCGTGCCAAGCTGTCGGCACGGCGACCTAGTTCCCCGCACCGACTGAGCATCGCGCTCGCGCGCGTGCTTCCGCTGCTGACAACAGGCCATGTCGGCTGCGCTTGCCCCCAGTTTCGCCAGAGCTTCTCTCCAGAGCCGCAGCGCGGCGCTGTCGCCGCGCCGCAAACATGAGGTTCACTTCTCTATATACCTTTTCTTTCTTTCGTCTCTCTTGCTCTCTCGATGCGTGTCCTGCATATAACCTACCACAACAGCTGCCTCTATTTACTACTATAGTCGGCGACAATCTAAGAATAAAAAGTCACAGTTTCGCCGCAAGGGCGAAGCAATGAATGCGATAGAAAGGAACTAATGCTATACGAAGTGAGGCTCGCCAGTGGATACTCTCAGTTTGAACAGCGCTCCTGTTGCAAAGGCGGCCGAAGCAGCGAAGGAAACTAGCGTGCTTCAAATGTCGAGCTGTGACACTTGATAGTTCGCGCTCATCTTCTGTTTGTTCGTTTAGCGGCGTCCCTTGAGCTCGGGTGACTTTCTTACGCTCCGTAACATCAGCGCGGACATCACGGTGAAAGCTCGAAACATTCCTCTTCCCCTCACCACGAGAAAACCGCGCGAGCAGACAGCGGAAGGTCAAGGTTCTCCCTGCGCAAATATAAGAAGAAGCGAGCGAGCTCGCCGACGACGACTTTTGATTCCGCCCGTCACGCTCCTCGGCCATCTCGCTAGTAATGAAGAAACGCTTATAAGCGCCTGCCGCCTCTGAGTCCTGCCAGCGGTAAAGGGTGTGTATATAACGCTCGCCGTTAGCTAACTGAACGATCTGCGCTTTCTGGCATAGTGGATAGCGTCACGCGCTGCGGAACGAGAGGTCGCTGGTTCGATTCCGCGCTTCGGAAGCATTTTTGTGAATTATTGTTCTTTGGGACTTTGATAGATACATATACATACTTATACATATAAGGTGCATGACGGCGGCGACGGCGACGGCAAAATCCAGCCGAGATCTGTCCATATAATCGCTATCGCAATAAAAGTAGGGGTGTGCGAATATCAAATTTTTCGAATACGAATCGAATACGAATATCCACCTTCGAATATCGAATCGAATATCGAATATCAAAGTAAAAATGCCTCCACAGTAACAATATTTTATTTAACACGCAGCTATTTGGAAAAAAAAAACATTAACAGCCTGACTGGCAACACAGCATGCACTGCTATCTCCAGAACACAATGTCCAGGCTAGCACAATGCACATCACAACAGAAGCAAATGTCACGGCACAATGAAAGTACTGACTAGATGTTATCATGAAGAAATATGAGTTGCTCCACATGATCAGGCAGCAGGCGCTCCCTTCTAACAGAGACAATCCCCTCCCGCCCCCCCCCCCCCCCGCCACTGAAAAGGCACGCTCGCTTGGAACAGAAGTGGCTTACATGGGGCAAAGCTTTGCCAGACTGGGGTATCTGAAGGTGCCTACAGTCCGCCACCAGTCACGTGGGTCACTGTCTTTCTTCAGAAGTGGTCCCGCATAGTAAACGAGTGGTAGTGCGGCACGTTACGGCCGCATAATATTGAAAATGTACGGTTACATGATCGCCAACAGCGCTGCACGTCGGAGATGCACCAGCAATAAATCATATATATTGGGGCGCTCGTCGCAGGCAGATATCGTGCCTCCGTGTACTTACGATGTTTATCGCTCTTCTCGGCAACGTTTTTAGCTATACGAACGCAGCAGAAATGTGGAAGACGAGTTATTTTATGCATGATAATCGAATCGCATATTCGAATGTTTCGAATATTCGAACTTATCGAATACACGATGTTCGAATCGAATACGAATATTTCCAATGTAATATTCGACGAATATTCGAAACTTTCGAATATTCGCACACCCCTAAATAAAAGTAAACTCTACCCCTGTCCATTTCTGTTATGCACGTCCAACTACGGCCGCTCTTTACCATGACGTAACGGTTAAGACGACTCAATGAAAAATGAAACGTGGCGCCGTTCGCGACGAGAGGCGAGGTACCACTGCACGGATACCGAGATCCGTCAATTCGATTTTCCTGCGGTGTTTGTTTCTTCCAGAAGAAGCTGCTTGCTACTGTTCTCCGCACGTACGCAGCATCATCCTTGCCGGTCGTCATCCGATGCAGCAGAAGCTTGTGACTGCCGAGTTTGGAGTTCACCGAAGCGGCAGCAGCTCGGAGTGTTTTAGAACGCTTTAGACCGTTCCGTCGTTTCGGCAGCTTCAAGTTGCAACACGGCGTGTGTTCCCTCCATCGCTCGGATACGCCAAACATATCGCCTGAGGGTCACCACATCGGCGATTTTCGTCGCGTTCATTTGTGTGCAGTGAGGTGAAAGTGAAGTCGGAATGTGCGCGTCTGTGTACTATTTACCGCCCGCAAAAGCCATGGTATTAGCGTTGCCACAAGTGCGCGCGCGCCTGTGTGTGTGTGTGTGTGTGTGTGTGTGTGTGTGTGTGTGTGTGTGTGTGTGTGTGTGTGTGTGTGTGCGTGTGTGTGTGTGTGTGTGTGTGTTACTTCGATCTCGCAACGTTGGAATCTTCATGATCTATTGTGATATGCGCCGTGCTGTGCGCCTATACTATAAGTGACGTATGGGCGGACGAAGCGTGAGAGAAAGAAAGCGACCAACACAGCCCGTTAGCGCAACACATTGCGAAAGTAAACAAACCAGGTGTGGAGATTATGCAGTGGTGTGTGCATTAAAAGAAGATAATTGTGGTCATCTGGTGCGTGTGTGATTATCTGACGTGTGCCTACCGGCGCAGTCGGGTCGTCTTAAGGGAATTCAGTTCCACCAGCCCAGAATGATGTGCTAGGTTGAAGTGCCCGTCGCGTAAGTATCGCGCTCGATGCACGAACGCCTTGCAATGAGAAACGCCCTGCGAGGTAATCGTTGTCTACAAACCGTGAAATAATGCGCTCGCTGTGACACATCCATTGCATGCATCGTGATCGTAACTGATGTAAACCCGCTAGGACTATAATTGAGTGAATAAAAAAGCTTTTGATTTTAATGGCGTTGCATCATACTTCACGATATCCTATTTCTTGTTTTTGTCTTGTTTGTGTCTTCTTGTTTTTGTCTAACGTGCGCTTTTTTCCTGCATTTCGTGTGTATTGTGTGCATGTATTACGCAGTGATAATTTGTTTATATTAAACTCGTGAAGATCATAATGCATAGACCCTTTTGTTTAAGCGCTTATTCCTTCTGAAGCCTCACCCCTTCACTATGCTTCACGAAAAAATTAGGAGGGGGGAGCCGGAGGGGTGGGGCTTGACAATGTACGAAAGGAATGTACTTACCGATTGTGTCCACCGATATTATCTATATAGACATCAATGTGTTTTTCTTGTTTTTTCTTCGAAGATACGCGTGTTTCTTCTATGTCCGAGTGTATATGTGTGGTCTTCTGGCTACTGATTCATTCATTTCTACATTTTTTGTTGTTTATTTTTTTCCTCGCTCTACCTGCACGGAGGACGATGCTATAAAAGCGCATCGAAGCCTCGTAAATTTTGCCTTGATAAAGATCGGTCTCCGATCAAAACTTTCACAAATAAACTGTCTTTTGAGAAGCGTATATCCTTTGCTTATTTGTCTTACGGCAACCGATGACAGGCTCTCCACAATCTACGTATATATATATATATATATATATATATATATATATATATATATATATATATATATATATATATATATATATATATATATATATATATATATATATATATATATATATATATATATATATATATATATATATATATATATATGCACAGACACACATACGTATAAGGTAGCGGGAGGGCCTCTTCCAGCAAAACTGGGGCGACACAGGTATGTAATACATAAATAAATAATTAAAAAGTTCAACGTTCAAGGGCTTAAGGGTTAATGGCATTGCCAGTGCAAGTTCTCGAAGCGAGAAACAATCCCACGTAAAGCTTTTAGTCAACGCCAATTTAACCGCGTAAATCTTCTTGGCGTGAAAGTAACGGTAACGCATGCAATGGCCCCCACAGTTAAACGCCATGTGTGCTACACGCTTTTATTTCGTTGAAGCAAGACGTCAAATGAAGCCTTGTCGTTTTTCTCAAATACGATAACAAGCACTGCGACTAAAGACGCAAATGCGGTATTTATGGCAACACAAGAGTCGAATTTCACAAAGGCGATCTCACACCACTTCGCCATACTTCCATTGAGTCACAGTTGCCATAGTTACAGCAGACAGTGAAGAAAACTGGCGGCGAAAGTTTCGCAAAAAAATTACAAACGACCTTATTAAACGCGATTAATGTCTGTGTTTTGTTCCGTGAAACCGTAAAATAACGATTCCTTTATTTTAAGTTTTATGTTAAAACTGGCATTCTTTGTTTTTATACTAAAAATGAGTACTGCTCAGAAACATCACCTTTGAGATGTACATTACTTCTTCGCATAGACACCGAGATGACCGTGGCGGGGGGGGGGGAGGGGGGTGCGATTTAAACAACAGCTATATTGTTATGCTGACGCTGAACTTCGTGCCATCACAATTTATTTCACCTAGCTTTGCTTTCTTTATTTCAATATCAGTGCAGTATTGCAAAATAAGGTTTATATGCGTGAAAATTATTGCCATTGTTTAGGAACTACTTCGTTTGCAGCGCGGAGGCATGCAAAATAAGAGCAATGCGCCCTCGTGGGCGGAGCTTATAGTTATTCTTAGGCTGTCACCAATATAGGCACTGTATTTTCACCATCGGGTTCTCAGCCAACCAGGGTTGCCAGCCGAGACCGGTGGATAGCAGCTATATACATACGATACAGGCTCCAAATGCCTTAGTTGAAAGATTTCCCTTACGCATAAATATAGTTGCTGAAAAGTACGAGGCACACATAAACAAACTAGTCTCTTTTGTGCATAAATTGTCATGATCATGACTGCTGGAACCGTCCGTGTGTCCGTCTTTGTAAGCAAGGAGAGTGACCTCGACGATGACCATTTGCTCTGACGTAGCGAACGCGCAATTGCTGTAGCCCCAGTTACGTCTCCTGCAGGTATAGAAATGTGACAAAAAGGCCACACCTATCCATACGCAAACTTACTCAACGTACTGCTAAATTCGCCTGCTTATCGCTCAATACCAAGCAGTGGGTATGAGTCATCGTTCGAGAACAAGGACAATATCAAGAACGACAAAGTTCTCCTCCACGCGCTGCCACTGCATCGCGCTCCGAGGAACAGCCCGCCGACGTCTGGGCCCGTCAGGTCGGCTTCCTGTGCTCCGTCAAGTGCGTCAGGTCGGTTTCCTGTGGCGTAAACTCGGGCCGTCCTAGATGAGCGGTCTACCTTCGGGCCGCTAACCGGCACCTGTTCCCCACTTTGTCTGCGGAGAGCCGAGACGACCCCAACACGCTTCGTGGGCGACTACCGCTCTCCCGGAGCTGTCCCAGAAGTTAAGCACGCTTAACGCTTCAGGTTCACGCATTCACCAACCTTATTGGCACTCAAATGATGCTGCGCCGACGCTACCATCCCGTTATGAAGGCTGTTAAAGGTCGGCATCGTCGTCGCTTCAGAAGCTTAATTATGATCCTTTATTATGCCAGATATTTTGTATGTGATATCTCGTAAATTATGTGCCTGTTGTACGACCACCTAATGCGACCTGAGGTATAGAACTGCACCCGCGGCCTTGTTCCAAGTGTAAAGCTATTCGCCTCGAGATCTTTGAGTGGCGCCCTCCCGCGTGTGACGTCAGAGAGGGGAGTTGGGTACCACTCTTCGTGCGCGAGTTCGGGACGTGAAGGCAATTCGACGCTACCGGTCAGTCTCTTCATGCTCGACTTATTGAAAGATTAGTGGGCAAGTTCATAAAGCAATTTGTACTGAATGTTCAAGCAAAATGCCCAGCGAAATTGAGCGCCGTTGCCGTCAGGAGCACGTTCAGCGTCGTTTCCTCCTGGTGTTTTCTGCTAGCCATTCATGTGTACATTTGCATATATGGCGACGACTTCTTTTCGCGATTGTCCTCTGGCTGTGGCGCACTTAAAATGACTTGTCAGCCCATTTTCGATCACTGATTTCAGCGTTCGGGCTTCGGCTACCGTGTCTGCGTTAAAGCGCAGTATACGTATGTCGCGTGCTTCGCGTGTTCGGCTGCCAAGCCTTCTCCTTCGATTCAATCCTTTGTTCGGTGTTTTAAGCGCATGACAAGCGACGTGTGATGTCATTAAAATAAATTAAATGGTCGTTACAGGCAACATCATTTGACTACGTTTTCAGCAGCTGCTGTGTAAGCACATCGTAGGTACTTGATGTTTATACAAGAAATAAACAGGTTGAGAGCACGTGTCAAAAGGGGATGCACGACGGTGATATGAAATTTTTCGTGGGTTGTGCAGAGTTGTATTAGATGCGAAGTATCTTACGGCGGAGCTCAATTCGGTGGTGGTGGTGTGCGGCGTGACCGCCCTTACTGCGCATGCGCATAACCTCTCCACTCCCCCTCTCCACTCACCCTCTCCACTTCCCCTCTCCCCTCCCCCTTTCCACTCTTTCTCTGAAACGCGGGCTAGACATGCCGAAATTCTCTCCTGCGCAACGCCACAACGCTTCTCTCCTCTCCTACGCTGCCCCCCTCTCGCCCGCCTGTCGACCGCGTTCCCCGCTCGCCCTGTGAGAATTAACGGCCAGGCTAGATGGAAGATACGACGCGCGTAGCGTCCCTCTTCGCGTTCCACGACGCGAGGTCGGTAGCATGCCCAATGAACGCCAACGGAACGCGATCGTGCAAGTGCTCCGGCTTCGCATAGCCTCATGGTCCCCTTTAGCGGGAGATGGTGTAATTTTTTTTCTTTGCAGCATATTTTAACTCATACCTTAATAAATCAACATTTGCTAACTCGTTCGCGGTCGTTTGAAAGTATGCTGAACAGAACTAGTGTAATCATACTAACGTAGATAAATGCAAAGCTTTTGCATCAAAAGTCATAGTACGATGTATTTGCAATAAATTGTATAAATCACTCTCGACAGTCGACTCCTGATAGGGCGTCATGCGGTCACTGTACTAAAACGACTCGCAGGCTTCTTTACGCATTTGCCTAAGATAACTCGAAGGCGAAATCCATCTTCTTCTTTTTGTTCATTGATGCTCAGTCGATGTTCCCCGCCTCCTTCCGAATGCTCTTTGGACGTGACGTGGTTTTGCACTGCCTCCAGGATCGGAGGCATTGCAAGCTTTTTACACATCGCCTCGTTTTGCGTTGCCTCCGTGATCGACCCACGGATCACGGAGGTAATGAAAACCGACGATGCCACATGATGACGTCATCATGTTATGTGATGTTATGACATCACAAATATTGGCGGTCTGTCATGTCATGAGGACGTGATAAGGTGACGTCATCGTGTGATGATTTTTTGCATCACTCGTGTTGACGCTGCCGACTAGGGACGCCGACGGTGAATTTTCGCGTTTGATCAGGAATTGAAAGCTTTCACCGTAAAATATTGAATCTTGTTACAGCGCGGTAAAGAATAGCAACAATCAGCCAAAGGGGCCAAAATAATGGTGGGAAAGAGCTCTGTTTCTCCTCTTCTTGGACATATTCGCCGATTTTTCCTACGGTTTACCAATATGTATTATCAGTGACAAATGAAACACGAAGAGCGGAGCGTGTTCCCCGAGCATTAGGAACTGTATAATGTGCGCCGTCCTGTCATCATCATTGATATTCTGACGTTCCCGAAAACGCTGACTGGGCCCCAGGCCTCTCAAGGTGTTTACGTCCATTCCTTCAAACCAAGCCTCAGCAAATAGAAGACCACGTGGTAACGAATGCGCATTTCGTAGCGAAGTTGCTGGAAGAATTCTGTCGACGGTCCTCGCGGGTCCACACGCAAACACCGGTATCGGGTGACAGCTTCGTTTGTGTACGGCCACTGCAGCGACAAGACGCCGTGCGCGCCCTTGAGTTTTATGGCATGGGAGGCGGCGGAGCATCCTGTTCTCTGCTGTGGTCCCCGAGCTGGACCAGGCCTGACATTCCGTCAGCCTCCGCGGCTCCCGGGCTCATTATCGCGTTCTGCGCGGACGACCACATGCGGCGTTCAAGGAAGAAGAAGCGGCAACTGCGGAGAATTGTGCGGGAGAACCGGGTTGGAGGCGTGAAAACCCGATCTGGACCTCGAGTCGTCAGGCACCGGAAACTGGGGCGATAGCGGGGCGACCAGAGGCTTTTCTGCGTAGCGTTCTAAACACTGCGCATCGGCCATTAGAGACGGCACGCTTTGTGTGAGCGTTGAAATTCCTGGTCGCCCATAATTCACGCGTCATCGAACAACTCGCCCGTTTCGCTCTCTTAATTTGGAGCTTGCGCATTTTCTTGCTCTACTTAGCTTGAGAAAGGGTTTTCCACTGGTGTGGGCTGCGGTGGCAGTCGTCGGGGCTGACACGCACCGGCCGACAGTGAAATATGTCGCATCAACAGTGGCAATTCGTTAGGTTCCAAGGAAGGGCAGAGTCAGAACCCAAGAAAAGCGGCCGCGAGACAACGATGCAAAAAGAGAGGAGAGATCAAGAGAGTCGCGAATAGCTGGACGTTGTTAGGGCAGCTCGAGAAGAATCCCCTAGGGAAGTTTGGTCGCTCGAAACCCCGAGGAAATTGAATTTTTAGGCGCCCGGAGCGCAAAGAAGTCCGACGCGACGACCTAGGAGAATTGGACAGCGACCTTAGGAACGAGCCCCGACTCCAACAGCCAGCTCCGAGGCCTCCGACAAAATGCACCTTTCGTGAGACGAACTTCATCTTTCTTTAGACGAGCTTTGCGGGAGGGAGGTGGCGCGTTGTGACATTGCGCGGGTATATTAACTAATAACTTCATTGTGTGTGTCCTCCTGTGTTACCTTTGCTGAGTCCTGTTTCTGCGCTATGTTTTCCTTAAGAACTCAATACCCTTGATCGTTCGCGCCATTGTACTGTAGCAGTTATTTTGCTTATGTATCCTGTGTCGCACGTCACGACCGAGTGTTTTATTCATGTGTTAAAACTTTGTGTAGCGGTTGTTGTATGCGGGCGGCATGTATGTACGGCATTTGCAATTCCTATCAAATTAAATGAGTCAGTAATTAGGAGCAAGTCGTAGCGTCTCTCACTTCCCGGCCCCAGCAGGAATCCCTGTGTGTAGAAAGTTGTTGAGACGTAGAGCCAAGAGCGACCGATGGAAAGGGATTGAGTGGCCTTCTTTCTCTTTTGCGGTCGGTAGCCGGAGACGTCTCAACATGCACGCACACCCGATTAGGTAGCACTGCGCAATCGAAAGCATGAATTTGGCTCACGAGCGGCAAAGAGCATGAGCGTATCTATCTGTAATCATAAGGGTGCGGACTGTACCACGCGCACCACTGCTGGCGTTTCATTCGGAGCTGATAGTACGTGTAACAAGTTTTAATGCGCATCCAACGAGCCCAATCTACGCTAGTTGCCCGATATAATCCGCTGGTCGATGAAGCTATAAATTTTATTTTGCCGGCAAACATCTTTTGTGCGTGACTACAATTGGGGGAGTGGAGTGCAACTTTCGTTCAAGTCTGTTTACAAAGCGCTAACTTTTGCGAATAAAACGTAAAATTCATCGCACTTCGCTTCCAAAGCAGCGCAGGCTCTATTTAACTCGCTTGGCGGGACGTTCGCGCTTTCACGTAAGCTATTTCAACGCCATCCAGTCCAGTGAGTGACGCTAAGAACTGGGTGGCATGATCCTGACCGCGATGGCTCTGGGTATATAGAAGATACGTTAAATGTTAACGTTTCCTAACCTCATGTAATGCTAGCGGCCATTTAAAGAATTATAGAAGAAAATACAGCGTCGAGGAACGCCGTGCGACGAGTGCGAACTATAACGAAAATGCTGCAGCTCGAATAGCTCCTGAACCTTACAGAAGTTTTAGGGGCGAAGCACCTTAGGGTCTAGGCTGGTCCGTTGTGTGGAGCCCGTGCTCACGGCACATACCTGATGTTTATACCTGACAAAACATCTGTGACACATGTGTGTGTACGTTGTGATTTCGCTTACGATTATATAGTCTCAAATGAAAGTCATATTGGCCGCGAGGAGTTACGGAGTCGCCCTCTATCGGACGCGCCTCGTTTGCGTGCTAGCTAGGATACCGCCGGCACACTCCCCATAGGTTTTGCTGTCGGCGCTCTACAAAACTACCTCGCAGAAGCCCTCCAGGCGAAAGGCGTTCTCCGAGCAATGTGCAGCACAAGCACACCCATTAGACAGCGCTGGCGAGGATCTTCCACTTCAGGGGCCATATTCTCGAACGATTGCAAAAGGCGACAATCGCAGAAGTATTGCCTTTGGTGCGCGCTGATTGCCTATTTAGCAAAACCGGAAACGTGAGTGCGCCATCTAGTATTTCCTTCGACGTGACGGTGCTCTACGGCGCTCCTGACATGCCTGGAATAAACGAACACACCTTATCACCGTCGGTTAGTTGGGAATTCTAGCGTTTCAGTTGCATAGACGGTAGCTTATAGTATTCAATCTCCAGTGGATGTGCGCAGAATTTTTACGCCGAAGCTTTCAGCCAAAATTACCTTGGGGTGTTTTCAGTACTCCTTTTTTGCTAGCGCGTGTTTTTTCTTCCCTTGAACGTTCCAGGAACGTGAACTGTGCGTTGCTCGCGTGGTTTATCGTGCGCCCGCAACATGTTCGAGATGTTGAGACGATGTCGCTGCGGCAGCACTTTACAGCTCAACTCTCCGAGTACGCCATGTTAAACTCTTAACAAAAATACATTTCACAGAACGTTGTATTCTTTAAATATTATACTGTGCATTAAACAATTGCACAAGAAACGCTGTAAGCACTTTCAACATTCCCGATATTTTAGGTTGCCACATCCATGCCTGGCGACTGCGTAAAGCCAGCATACACTCGAAAACGTCGCACTCGGGTTGCACTGCGCTCGTACGGTACGCTCACTGCTACGTTGCGAGACGTTCCTAACACTAACGGTCAGTGCAACAATGTCGTCCTAGGCAAATGTTTCTTCACTTATTGAACACATCAGGTTCTACGTCCCAAACGCGATGCTATCACATTTCGCGATCGTTTGAGAATACGGGCCCATCAGAGCGTTCTTCTTCGCTACAATAGGAAATGGATGGATGGATGGATGGATGCTATGAGCGTCCCCTTTATAACGGGGCGGTGACATGTCTGCCACCATGCTCGAAGAAAAAGGAAAAACTCAGACATGCCGAAATTCTCTCCTGCGCAACGCCGCGATGAGCACCAGCGCATGCGCGTCCCCTCCCCCTCTCTCTCCTCCTCTACGCTGCCCCCCTCGCACGCCTACCGACCTAAAGTCCCTGAAAAATAACTAAAGTAGCGCCATTCGTGTCAGTGTGCAGGCACCTCCTCTCTCGTGCGCTTTGTAGATTGCAGATGAAGTTAGTTGAGCTGCGAAGCTCGCAGAGCATGGCTATTGGACAGAAAGAGAGGCTAGTGCAATTATTCCGCTAGCGCCCCCGAGTGCGCTGCGGTTCTAAGTGATGCAGTGGGAAAAGTTCGCGAAATAAGGAGTGTTAAAAAATCACGCCATTTCCACGAAGGGAATGATGATTGAGGAGCTGGCTCGGAGAAGATCAGGAAAATCCGTCAATCTTCCGTACAAGTCATCTACCATCATATGAAGACGTGACACACGTTGTTATACATACATATATGCACAATGTTTTATTAATTTATAATTTTGATGAACCATGTACCCAATTTACAATTATATACACATTGATGAAGTATATATACAAGAAATATCTAAGAGCGTCTGATTCTCCATTGTCGATGCTTGCAGACGTAATGCTCCTAATGTTCTTTCAATTTGAAAACTGCGCTCGAGACGCGCACGACAAGGTGGCTCTAAATATAGCTGTCCGATAGTGTGCCTCAATGTGTGCAGAAACGCGCAAAACGCGCATCAAGGCACCCTGCTGTCCGACGCTCGCCTGCCTGTCGACCGCGTTCCACGCTCGCCCTCTGAGAATTAATGGCCACGCTTGAGGGAAGACACGACGCGCGTAGCGTTCCTCTTCGCGTTCCACGACGCGTTGAATGGATGGATGCAGGTTACACCGAGGGACTTCGCCCCAGCTTAAAAAAATCACAGCATATCCACGGAGTGAATGATGATGAGTGGGCGAAGCTGCGGAGGTTCATCGGTAAACCGTGAATCTTCCTTGAATTCTGCCCAGTACATCATCACCGACGTGAGATCGGGCGCGTTTATACTAAAGGTTCGATGAGTTATGACGGCTTGCAGCGCACTTTAATTTTACATGTACGCTGTGAATTTTCATTGTTTAGAAAACCATTGCTTAGAAAACATCTGGCGTCTTTCGTTAAAGGGGTCATGAAGCACCCCTTGGGCTGATTGAAAAAACACATCCTGCGCAAAGCTGACACGGCTATGAACTGCTCTGCCAAATATTACAGTCGTGCGCGCCGCGTAATGGCCACAAGCGGAGCGCGAAGTTGCCGTTTCCCCAGGCACCCTCTTTTCCAACAGAGGCCGGTTCTCACTCTCGTCGATAGGCGGGGCGTCTGTCCGCTGTACGTCGCAAGAGACATAGCATGCTTATTGGCCGATAGCCGACGTAAATCGAGAGCGGCGTTCGGATCAGATGCGCTTCTTGCCGCGGGGTGCCGCCACTTGCCGGCGCCGCACTCCTCAGTACACGGTAGCCGCACTCGCGCAAGCGAATCACAGCGGGAGAGCGATCGCGTTTCATGACGCGCGCTGGCGTAACTTCTTTCCCCCATGCCATCCCTCCCTGTCTAGCTTCCAGTGCGCTCGCCGGCACGAGAAAAAAGAGAAAGCGCTGGGAGCGTGCGCCAAACCCCCGTAACTCCTCTGATTCTTGACGGATTCGCGAAATTTTTGCGGCAATCGATTCGGGAGGCAGTACACTCCGATACTGAGGCCATTAGATCATTACTTGGAAAAGTGGTTCATGACCCCTTTAAGCAGCTGGCATCTTTTCGTTTTGCTTTAGAAACATCTGCCGTTCTTTCGTTTTGCTTTTACAAAACATCTGGCGTCTTTCGTTGGTTTATTTCATCAATCAACGGCGTTTTGAAAAAAATTTTTATTGTTTAATCACGCACAGGAGAAATCGCACCAGGCACTACCTCGGAGGTAAAGAATGGCTGCTAATGGGAATGAGAGACAGAAGAAGTCGGCTTTTAGCTAACGCTGCGAATTTTTTATTTTTCCACAACGCACAGGAAAAAATCTCCCACCGGCACCACCTTGCAGGTCAAAGCGTGCCGCTATAAGGAGTGCCGCTATAAGGAGCTATATTACGGGTGCCGCTATAAGGAGCTTCGCCCCTAAAAACTGGCGAGCCAGCTCCTAATAGCGATAAACATGGGAATGTAATGTGTACAGAAGGAAGTGGTCTCTTTTCATGGTGTCCGACAGTAAAAAATTATACGGTACATAATGTTTTAGTAGGCAAAAGTGCTCGCTCCTGATGGCAGCGCCACTGAAAACTCGGCGGCGCTAAGAAATGCCTAGTTTTTTAGAGTGGCGCACTAGTTTTTCAGAAGGTCGTACGAACGCCATCTTGTTTGTCCACGTCTCGGTATAGTCTCGGTTGCTTATTGATCGGTGCACGGTGCGCGGTCGACCGCGCTTGAGTCGGTTCGTACGGTGGTTCTGGATGCTTCGGGATGCCGACCTATTGTGCCAGTGGCAGCAATCACCGGTACAACAGCAGAAAGAAGGTGTTTTCACTACAGCAGGTAAAATTTGTAGTTTCCCAGAGGACACACTAGAGGCGCTGATGCAGCTTCTAGGAGAGGAGGCAGAGGCGAAGGGACGCAGTTGGCGCTACTTTAGTTATTAAAGACGATAGTCTTTCTTGGGGAACTTAAACGCAGACATTTTGGTCCGTCTTTCTGCCTGTCTTTCTGTTTGTCGGCACGTCCCTCGATTCAGCCACTCGGCCAAAGTTGAACCACTTGCACAAGGGCCAG
>NC_051178.1:55267953-55310355 GCF_013339695.2 Rhipicephalus sanguineus
AAAGGCTTAAGTCAGCCGAGGAGAAGTTAGCAAACGTAGTAATGGTGAACAAGGAAACAAGCGACAGCGGGAACAGCGGGGCATCGACCCCCACAGTGGTAGACGCGAAGGGGGAAACAGGTTTGGAAAAGACAGGTGCAAGGGTCACAGGACCCAGCTTCCGCGAAGTAGTTTTGGGAAGGGGAGGGGACAAAGCAGCAGTGGCACGCGCTAGTAACCGAGGCAGTGGCCAGGTGCGGGACAGTCCTGCAGAAAAGTCGGAGCACGTGATAATCGCTGGGGACTCGAATTTAGTTAGATGCGCAGAAGCAGTCAAGAAAAGGGTGAGAGGCGACAAACGAGTTTTAATAGGGAAGTTCCCGGGACATGGGCTGGGATCAGTGATGAGACAAGCTAGCGCAAAACTCGCAACTAATGCTAATAGACGTAACCTCGTGATAATCGCGGGAGGTCTAAACGACATCTTGAATGAAGAATAAGCCGAACTAGCGACCACATTGGCGAAAGGGGTCGATGACATGCGCGCCATTTCCCCTCAGGTGCAGATAGTGGTATGCACAATACCGGAGGTACCGGTGCGTGACTGCAACCTGCAAAGAGCGGTTGTCGACGCAAACAAAGAGATATGGCAGATGAGTTGAGAGAAAGGCATCGAGGTAGTGGAAATAAAGAGAGAGGTGCACAGGTGGGGTGGTTTTCGAAGAGACGGAATACACTTCGATAGGAGGCTTGGTTATGAGGCGGGTTGGCGACTTGCAGGACGCGCAGTAGCTTTTTTGGGGGGCACGCGGGCCCTTCGGTGCCCATGGTAGCTTGTAATGAGGAAAACAGCCAGGGGGACTCTTTGACAGGCAGTATAGCGAAGAACCAGAGAAAAGGTAAAAGAAAGGAGAAGGCGCGTGTTGCAATTAGTTACATTAACATGCAGGGTGGCAGAAAAAAGGCAAAATGGTTAGAGATTGTGGAACAGTTAAACAAGGAAACGATAGGTGTTTTTGCGGTTACAGAAACACACCTTAGAGACTTGGAAGGGCCACCACATATTGACAATTATATTTGGGAAGGATGTAAGAGGATCACATCAGAAAGGAGAGGTGGGGGTGTTGGAATGCTAATTCATAGCAGAACAAAATGGGATAGAGTGAAACGAACGTGTTCAGAGCACATATGGGTTTCGGGCACAGTGGGTGGAAAGAAAACGTGGCTAGGTGTAGCTTACTTGTGGACGGGGAATAACTGCAGAGAAAAGAATCTGGAGATAGTAAAATGCATAAGCACCGATATTATAGAATTTGGCCATGATGCCGAAATAATCCTTCTAGCGGACATGAACGCTCACATTCATCACATTTACGGTTATTCATACACCAATGGCAAGTTATTGCAAGATCTCTGCGGGCAACATAGTCTGGAGATAGTTAACGTGGGGCCTAAGTGTAAGGGGCAGATCACGTGGGAAGTCGGAAATAGCCAATCGAGCATTGATTATTGTCTCATGACAGAAGGAATATATGGCAAACTTAGAGATATGAGAATAGACGAGGAAGGCATTAACAGCTTGGGTAGTGATCATAAACGCATATTACAAATGGGATATAAAACTGGAAATAAGAACATAGAATCAAAGTTTGGCAGCTTGTATCTAAATGACAAACAAATAACAAATATAGCCGCAAGAGTCGAGGAAATAGTAGACGAACTACCAGGCAAAGACTGGAAGTATAGTGAGCTGCTACGTGTAATCACGAAAGAAATAGAAAAAGAGAAGAAAACTATTCGTTGGAAAGGAAAGAGAAAGCCAAAAGTTGGTGGAACAAAGAAATCCGGGAGGCGATCGAGAAGAGACGTGAGGCATCACGGGAGCACAGACAGGCAAAAAAGGAGAAGCGGCCACAGGACGAAGTCAAAGAAATATGGGAAATATATTTAGAGCAAAAATCCATTGTGCAGAAATTAGTCGAGGCAAAAATTAAAGGTGAAAGTGAACGCTGGATGGCAGAGATTCGCGAAAAGAAGAAGGCCACGCCTAGGATATTTTGGAGCCTCCTAAAAGCGCTGGGTAGGAAGTCTGTCACAATGCAACAACGTTTGGTAGATGAAGGAGGAAATCAATTGGAAGCGCTAGGTTACATCCGAAAGATAACAGCCGATTCGTTTAAAAAGGTGGCCCAGGGGATTCCCGCGGTGAGTAAAAGTACGCAAAGGAGTGCAACCGACGAAGATGTAGTACAAGAGAATTTCAATTGGAAGAAGCCCGAAGGAAAAATTCCGAAGCGCACTACTCCGGGCTTAGATGGGGTTCCCGTCACCCTCATTAACGAACTCGGACATAAAACTAAAGAAGCACTGCTGAAAGCCGTAGAAAAGTGCTTACAGGAGAGGGAAATACCAGACAGTTGGCGAAACAGTGGAATGAACTTAATTTGTAAAGGCAGGGGACAAAAGGATAAGATTCGCTCGTATAGACCGCTAACCGTTACATCGGTGCTATACAGGTTGGCGATGCAGGCAGTAAAATTAAAAATAGAAGCGTGGGTAGAACAAAATGATATTTTGGGAGAACATCAGAATGGATTTCGAATTGACCGACGGTTAGACGATGATCTGTTTGTTCGTACCCAGTGTATAGAAATATCGAAAATAGAAAACAGGCCCTTATACGTAGCTTATCTAGATATCACCGGGGCGTATGACAACGTTAATCGGGAGATTTTGTGGGATATATTGAAAGAAGTGGGCATAGGGGACAACTGTATACAGCTTTTGAGGGAAATATACCGAGAAAATACAGTTTGTATAGAATGGGAAGGAATAAGTAACAAGGACAGCGTTGAAATTAGCCACGGGCTGAGACAGGGATGTCCTTTGTCCCCGCTGTTATTAATGCTGTACATGGTGATGATGGAAAAAGCGCTGGAAGGTAGCAACATTGCATTTAATTTGTCACACAAACAGGTCGGCACGATGGTTGAGCAGAAGCTTCCAGGTCTATTTTATGCTGATGATATTGTCTTATTTGCGGACATTCAAGATGATATACAGCGACTGGCAGATATATGCGGAAGGGAATGTGAGGCTCTAGGACTAGGATTTAGTGCAACAAAATGTGAATCGATGGTATTCAATGATCACGAAGACCATGCGATCATAATACAGGGCCAAAAAATACCGAGGGTAAGCGAGTACAAGTACCTCGGAGTATGGGTAAATGAGGGGGACAGATATATGGAGGTACAAGAGAAAGCATCGGTAGCAAAGGGAAAGAGGAATGCTGCAATTATGAAGCACACAGCTTTATGGGGATACAATAGGTACGAGGTGCTTCGAGGGCTGTGGAAGGGTGTGATGGTCCCGGGGCTTACATTTGGGAACTCAGTGGTATGCATGAAGAAAGAGGTACAATCAGGAATGGATGTAAATCAAAGGACGGTGGGCCGTCTCGCGTTGGGCGCTCACGGGAAGACGAGAAATGAGGCTGTAAAGGGTGATATGGGATGGACAGGCTTTGAAGTGAGGGAAGCTCAGAGCAAAATGAGATTCGAAGAGAGGCTGAAGAAAATGAAGAGTAGATGGGCAGAGAAGGTTTTCAGGTATTCGTATAGAAAAAGCGTTGACACGCAGTGGAGAAAAAGAACTAGGAGGCTCACCAGTAAATATACGGCTAGCAGTGCGGGCGATATGGCAACAAGGAGCATTAAGCGGATGGTCAGAGAGGCGGAGGGGACTTATTGGATGGCAGCGATGGAAAAGAAGCCGGCTCTGAGTAACTACCGAAAGGAAAAAACGAAATAAGGAGGGAAAGGTTTTATGATAATTCAAGGGGAAGCGCATTGCTGTTTGAAGCAAGGTCGGGCTGCCTTAGAACGCGTAGTTGTAAAGCGAGATTCAGTAACGAAGAAGAACAATGTACATGCTGCGGGGGAACTAAGGAAACGATGGAACATGTACTGATAGAATGTGGCGATATTCACCCAGGTATACGTGTGGACACGAGTCTACATTAAGCTTTGGGTTTTAGGGACAACAATGGAAAGCTGAACACGTCCGCGATAGAAATAAGTAAGAGACGGTTAGAGTACTGGTGGCGGAAAAGTAGAGATAAAGTACAAAAACAAGTAATGGGAAGAAATAAGGTCATTCTGCCTTAAGAGGCAGAGAGATGGACCGTCAATTTATTTTCTTTTTGGTATAATAACATAGATTTAATCAGTGTGGATAAGGTATTAAGCCAACTTGAAACAAGGAAGCTTTTTTTTTCTGCGAGCCTGGTGGCAGACATGTCACTGCCCCGTTATAAAGGGGTCGCTCATAGCATCTATCCATCCATCCAGTTCTCAGAAAGATCCCTAGATGGCGCGGAGGCGCTCGTTGCGTTGCAGATGGGTGCTAGCCCCCCCCCCCCCTGTCTCGTCGCCTCGCGAGGCCGACGCAGGCAGCGTCTGCTAGCGAGTTTCTTGATTGAAAAAACCGACTGCTCGCGCTGCACAACCGTTCACTGACCACCCCGTATATATAGGCGCCGGATTTTGACCTCCAAGGTAGTGCCTTTGTGAGATTTCTCCCGTGCGTGATTAAACAATAAAAATCCGGCAGATCCCACGCACTGTGGGAATCGATGTAATGCGAAGCAGCCAACAAAGAGCTGTACACATCGCCTTGTTTGTCTTTGAGCCAAATAAAATCATTCATGCCATGGCATCTAGTCCACCATATATCGCAACTTTGCCATGCACGCATGCATGCACAATCTAGTATACACCATGCCAATGAAACGTATATTCTAGTATATACAACGCATGACCTGTCGTTTATGTTCATCACGCACTCGTGTCATGCCATAGCAAATTTGGTATACCTCCAGTTAACAAAACGGCCGGAAGCGCACCATGACAGTGTCATGTAAATCATACCGTACATCACATGCATAACATGATTCGCATGTTAAGACCTCTCATTTATGTTCGATAGAGTCACATCGCGCAATACCAATTTTGGTCTATATCAAACGAGCGAAATGGCCGCGAATGCAGCATGAGTATGGCATGTAAATCATGTCATACATGACATGCACATCATGGTTCTTATGTCACCACCTGTCATTTATGTTCGTCATACAGTCACATCGCGCAATACCAATTTCGGTGTACATCAAGCGAGCGAAATGGCCGTGATCGAACAATGAGTTTGGCAAGTAAATCATGCCGTAAATGATATGCATATCATTATTTTCAAGTAACCACCTGTCACTAATGTTCTTCATACAGTCATATCGCGTAATACCAATTTTGATGTATATCAAACGAGCGAAACGACAGCGAGCGTACCATGAGCGTGGCATGTAAATCATGTCGTACGTGGCTTGCATGTCACGGTTTTCATGTTACCACCTGTCACTAATGTACTTCACACAGTCACATCGCGTAATACCAGTTTTGGTGTATATCAAACGAGCAAAACGGCCGCGAGCGTACCATGAGCGTGGCATGTAAATCATGTCGTACGCGACTTGCATGTCATGGTTTTCATGTTACCAACTGTTCTTCATGTTCTTCATACAGTCACATCCCGCGATACCAATTTCGGTGCATATCAATCTACTGAAGCGGCCGCTAGCGCACCATGAGCGTGGCATGTAAATGATGTCGTACATGACTTGCATGTCGTGATTTTCATGTTACCAGCTCTCATTTACGTTCGTCATACGGTCGTGTCGCACAATACCAATTTTGGTGCATATCATGCAAGCGAAACGGCCGCAAATGCACCATGAGCGTGGCATGTAAACCATGACATACATGACATGGTTGTCATGATTTTGATGCTAGCACCTGTTATTCATGTTCTTCATACAGTCACACCGCACAACACCAATTTTGGTGTATATCAATTTAGCGAAACGGCTGCAAGTGCGCCATGAGCGTGGCATGTAAATCATGTCGTAAATGACATGAACGTCATGATTTTCATGTTACCACGTGTCAGTTATGTTCGTCGTACAGAAATGTCTCGTCATGCCAGTTTTCGTATATATCCATTCATTTAAACGGCCGCGAGCGCCCCGAGACCATGTCTTGTAAATCACGCTGCATATGACATGCGTGTCATGATTTGCACGTTAGGACCTGTCATTATGTTCGTCATGAACTCTTGTCACGCCGTACCAATTTTGGTATATATGAAATTAACGGAACGGCCGCAAGAGCCCCAAGGCCGTGGAATGTAAATCATGCTCTTCATGACATGCATATCATGATTTTTATGATATGACCTGTCATTTATGTTCGTAATAAGTCCATGTTATGCCACACCAATTTTGGTTCACATCCGATTGACGAAACGGCCAGGAGAGCACGAAGTCGTAGGCGGCTAGATAGATAGATAGATAGATAGATAGATAGATAGATAGATAGATAGATAGATAGATAGATAGATAGATAGATAGATAGATAGATAGATAGATAGATAGATAGATAGATAGATAGATAGATAGATAGATACGCTCAAAGTCGCAGAAGTTCGCTAAGAAATGCTTCGCATTTAAAATTCACAGCGTACATGTAATATTAAACTGAGCTGCAAGTCGTGATGACTCTCGCTGACCCTTGAGTATAAACGCGCCCGATCTCACGTCGTTGATGATGTACTGGGCAGAATTCACGGAAGATTCACATATGGCGCGTGTGATTGGTGGAAGGCAATCGTTCGATTTAGTGCGGCGACGTACGCTATGGGGACCGTTGTAATAAAATCCGCTCGCTGTTGGCGCGCTTTCACTTTCGCTCGGAGTATTCAAACGAGCACCCGGCTCCTACTATAGTAATGTCCATACACTGTGGGACAAAATTTTTCCCGTACTTTAGTACGACACAATGTGTTGTGCTGCAACAAAGACTTGCTGTCTTATCGTGTAGTAAATTGTGGGAGCAGAAGCCTTCCTGAAGTAATGCGACAAAAATGTGTAGCAGAACAGAAATGAACATGCATCCGATTGTGACAACAGAAGTGTCTATAGAGTAGTGCGAACAAATTCTGTAATACTACAGAAAGCTTCGTTATAAAAGAACCACTCTTATAATGACATAGCTCAAGGTATCTACTAAGATCTTCTGTCCTAAAACATAATGTCTATGCATATACCTATATCCAACAGAAACTGATTGTGCTGTATCTCTGTGAAAAAATGATAATGCGCTCTATGCCAGTGCAAATGCTAATGCACAAGACAGGGATGTGTGCAGTCGTGATTAAATTACCCAGGTCATGAATATACTTGAGAGTTGTAGCTTGGGTGAGTTGGCGATTCGTTATCGACATGGCTGCATAGCACAAATTGAACAAAGATAGAAGAGAGGACACAACACTGTGCCTGCATTGTGTCCCCTGTTTTCGTCAATTTGCACTGTAGAGCTATGCTGTCATGAATATACATCTTTAAAATTTATAATATTGCCACGCTCGTTTCTTTTGTCTGTGTAACTGGTCCGTTGCCCGTGTGATCGCTGTGTTGCGCGGGCCGCGCCAGAATGTATGGGAACATTACAGATTGTAGTAGGCCATTTTGTCAAGATTGCACGCACGACGCGAATAGTCAAGATTATTCCAGAGCTTGCGCAACCACCAGTGATAAGTCTGGAAAGCAACTTCTGTGCAACGAAAGCCCCAAGCATTCCACTGACCACCCCGGAAACCGAATCGAAAGCTCTTTCTTGCATTCGATCGGTGCCACCTGATCAAAGACGTGCGATCACAGTTTTTGTCCCGTGACATTGGAAAAGGCAGCGAAATATCATCGAACCACCTGAAGAGCCTCTACAGAATGCAGCAAGGCAGCCTTGTAAGGCCAATACGATTTTTGACGATAAAGAACGTATTCCCTATGAATATGGAAAAAGTGAACTTTGCTTACAAAGTTCTTCCGCCCAATATTCACCAATTTCGCTCTGAAAGCGACAGACATACATGACGTTGCCAAAGTGTTCGAAATAAAGCCGCTTTCACGAAAGACCCTGAAACTGTGAGCTTGATCTGTGAACAGCTGGGGGCCTAAGTGAAAGAATGTCCAGCTTTCACAGTATGTCTCGTGTTGCTTGCTTTCAATGTACTGTGGGGATTGAAAGAAACGTGAACAGTGCGGCATCTACATTCTCGGCTGTTTCGCATTTCTTTTCGAATGGTTGTAGCCTGCATGATAATTAAAAGCCACTAGAATAAAGCTATTCTAGCATCTTTTTATTCCCACCAGGGTAACAGCGGGATGAAAACATCGCGCCGTACTGTTTCAGTCTTTTCCGATCACCCCTGTGCATCACGAATAAACATCAATGCAACCTGCGCATTTATTTTACAGCTCCATCTCTAATACGAACGCAAGTTTCTCTCCAAAAGCGCGCGCGCGCAACAGCATGGTCGCGTCGTCTGCTCTGGGAGTGGGTATGAGCTGACAGCGCCGTATGGTGGCGAGCGCATGAAATAGGAGGTACGGGCGGAGCGCCTTGCTCCGCTCGCCACTCGGCCGGCATGAAAAAAAAAATACAGGAGGCTATGGCCGAGACCGTCGGTGCCGCTGTTTACCTGCGAAGTGGCCTTTCATCACGGCTCGACGTCTCGCTAGTGGTTCGCAAACGGGCGCCGCCTTGCACAAATCTCACACTGCAAACGTAACTTTATTCACTTGAGTTATTCATCTCAGAAAGAAAGTATAACCAACGTTTTCATGATCGGAGCCATCCCAGCGTAGAGAAGAAACGCGCAAACAACCAAACAAGCAACAAACGCGCCACCAGAGGCGTGACGTCAGACGTCTCCTGCGCTGCCATTGGCTGCGGCCGTCTGACCGACGCGGCAGCCCCGCGGCTACATTCAGCAAGTTGGATGCTCGTGCGGCGTGCGGATCGTCTACGCATGCTGTTGGAAGCTGTTGGACGTCTGCCGGATGCAGCTGTTGGCGCGAATAGCCCTACGGCGAATAGCATCCGAAATCGCACCATTTGTCCAGCATTTTAGGCGTCAAGGCGATCAGCTATCCTTTACGTTCAAGGCAACCTTATATCGACATATTCGACCCCAGATATTCCGTCACAAGACACAAGAGAAGAGATCAAAAAACACACACAGTGTGTGTCTTGTCTGGATCTCTTATATTACCACCTGGCTCAAATTTCTATCATTCCACAGGTTATCTGATTTATTTGAGGAAAGACATGCATGTGATGCCGTATTGCGTAATACCAGCCACAACAATCTAATCAGACAGAGCATATGTTAGAGCACAAGAGGAGCATATAGAATGCTTTCAATAAAAATGTAATTACTTGCCCTGGTCATTTGTTTCCTCACTTATTACGTTGTAGACTTTGTGAGCTGGTAAATTTGCATTTCAAGATTGACTCCTCAAGATTACTAGGGGAAACGCGAAAACGCCCATAACGCTAAGAGGGTCAATAAAGATACGAATTGGTGATTCATTTGACGCCAAACTGCCTTAGATTCGGCATACTGCACGAGCACGCAGTGCCTTTTAAACGACCTTGTGGAATTTGAATTTCAATGAAAAAACGCAATCCCCGCCATGCAGCAGTTTAATGGTCAACTTAATTAACCCTTACGGATTGTTAAATAGTTTTCCGCGTCTGCCTCGCTAATTGTTCTTTAATGAAATGTTGTATGCATATATATATATATATATATATATATATATATGCACGGCTCAATCTCCAAACACTTTGTTTGCAGGGCGGATTGTCTCAAATCAACAGAGCAGCCGGCTCACCAGCAGAGCGGGGCGAACGCCAAAAGCACGCCTGCCGATTTTGTAACACGTTTTATGACACCCACAAGAGCCTCACAGACCACGTGTTCAAGAGTCATCACTGTGAATGGCCATACGAATGCACCAACTGCAGCGTCCGGTTCACTCGCCACGACAACTTAATCCGCCATGAAAGGCGCTGTCATGGGGCGAAGTGCGCGTACAAGTGCAATATGTGTGAGGCGGCCTTTACGCGAGTCTTCGCCTTGACAAGGCACCATCTTGTGGTCTACGGGACGAAAACAAACCTCAAGTGCTGTTGCGGGAAAGTGTTTGTGACGATGGAAGGCCTGAGATGACACAAGGCAAAGCATGATCCAACATCAAGCTCCAGCTCAAAGGAGACCAGCGCACGCGATGACCACCCCTGAGAAGATTCGAGGTCTCAATGCTGTCTTCCCAATCTGGATTCAACACATTGGCTATGTACAACCACAGTGCAGTGACTGTAAAAAATATGTCTTGATTCTTACGACAACGCCTGAGAACCTCTGGGTATTGTAAAGTTAATTGAATCACTCCGAGTGTCCTTTGCTTCTGGTGTTGACAGTATAAATGCAAGATTTCTTAAAGAAACTAAACATACCTCATCTCTTTTCTTGTGCAAAATATTTCAAGTCTTTGGATGAAGGTGTGGCGCCATGCGCTCGAAAATCACATTCTTTGGGAATGCGGGGGAAACCCGCCTCTAAATGCAGTACTGCCAGCTTCCTCCCTCGAGGCGTGGGAGTCACTCCTGTCATCAAATGAAGAACGTATTCAGACAAAAGTTATTAACTGGGCCGAAAAGGTCGTGGCGAGCTACTTGCCACCACCATTCGAACAACCGGCAAGCTAAATTCAACGACCTCGCTGTGCCGTCAATAAAGTTGTTTCTCTCTCCCTGGAAAGAGGCGAAGGTGGTTCCACTACATAAGTCAGGAAACAACCATTCTGTCACGAATTATCGACCTATTTCACTCACTTGTATGCCATGTAAACTTTTGGAGCATATCATCTTCTCTAACTTGGTCACCTTTCTTGAATCAAACTCGTTCTTTAACATGTCGCAGCATGGGTTTACAAAATCATTCTCATGCAAAACTCCGTTGCTCCGTTTTACCCTATCCTTACATCCCATTGCAGATCGGGGTTCATGGGTTGATTGCATTTTTTTAGATTTTTCGAAGGCATTTGTCAAGATTAATCATCCCCTACTACTCTACAAACTTAGGACCCTTCGTATGGACGGCGGCATTCTTACTTGAATCCAGTTTTTTCTAACTAATCGCTATCAGTTAGTTATTGCCAATAATTACTGCTCACCCTCTTCTCCGGTTACTTTTGGTGTGCCCCAGGGCTCTGTTTTGGGCCCTTTACTTTTCCCTATGTATACTAACGATTTACCCGATGTTGTAACTTCTTCGATTCACCTTTTTGCAGTAGACTTCGTTGTATACGGTGAAATTGCAAGTAACTTCGACACTAGTTCCTTGCAAACTGACATAACTAATATTGCTAGCTAATGTACAACTTGGCACATGGATCTCAACACTAACAAATGTAAGTTTTACGCATTTCACGTACTACCAAACCTCCTGCTAACTACACCCTAAATAACGCTACTCTACATACTGTTACTTCGTATAAATACTTGGGGATTCACATATAATCTGACTTGAGCTGGAAACATCACATTAACTGCGTTAATAACAATAGCAACCGTCCGCTAGGATACCTACGACGCAACTTTAGTGGCGCCCCTCAAGCCGTGAAACTAACAATTTATAAAACATTAGTTCCTCCAAAAATCGAATACGCATTCTCCATCTGAGACCCTTTTCAACTGAACTTAATTCACTCGCTTGAAATGGTACAGAATAACGCAGCAGGCTTCATAATATCTACCATCGCACTAGCATTGTCACATCAATAAAACGCATCCTTTCCTTGCAGTTACATGAATCGCGTCGCAAAGCATCTCGCCTCGTACTTTTTCACAAGATTTTCAATCATCTAGTCTTGAAACCTCAATTCGTTATGACCCCATCTTATCGCTCATATCGTTTAAATCATCACCATAAGGTACACGTCATTAGCTGCCCCACTAACACTTTCTATCATTCATTTGTCGCACGCACGTCCAGCGACTGGAACCACCTTCCCTCCGACATTGTTTCCATTTCAAATCATGACTTGTCCTTCACGCAATTCATTAGCTCTCGCTGTGGAAGGGAATAGTATAAATCTACATCAGCACTGAACGCAGTACATCCTTCAAACTTTCCATGGCGTAAATCTTCAACAATTACCTCCGAGTTCCTTATTATGAAGCGATTTTGCACTACTAATTTTTCTAGAGCCTTCTGCAGAAAGGTTGAAACAACTACCTGCCACGTGCCATTCTCAGAGACGATAGTGCGAAAACGCTGCTCCGGTCTGTGGGTCTTAATCAAGAAGAACGGTTTCAAGCATAACCCCTGAGCTTTCGCTACACTTCTAGACAGGCGTTCCAGGTTCAATTCCTGCAAAAAGTCTTTTGCTCTTTCCTTAACCTTTTTCGGCTCTCCTATCGCTAACCGGAAGTTTTTCATTAGCGCTACAGAGGCCTTCTCGGAAAACTGTCCCTCGGTCAAGACCACAAGAAAGCCTTCCTTGAACGCTGTCTTCAGCTTTAACTTCTTTTCTCTCAGGGAATTAGCAAGAGGAACTAGCCTTATGCTTCTCTTATCTTTCTCTTTAAGGCTACGCATAATGACATCTGCACATTCAGACACACACCGCGACCGCTCATCGTCCGTCACATGTTTATAAATAGTTCTCGCCAAGGCTACCTTTTCGACGGTGATGAGCCTCGGTTCCGCGCAAAATTTTGGGCCGAGCTTCAGGGTCTCCAGGTGCTGTTCCGGTATCGTTACGCCAGCAAGGTTCAAGACCTTGCCCGCAGGACCTGTTCTCCCGTTGCATTTTGGTACTCGTGGCCTGGCAGTCGCCCAAAAAAACTCGGTCATAGAATTGCTGGTTCTGCACCACTCACCATATCTTCTTCTGCCGTCTCTTCTTCCACACTGCAGTTCGCAGTCCGTCCTTAGGCGGTCCTTAAGCAGTCTCGTCTGGCTCCATAATTCAGATCGCCAGATTCGGCACATCCTTTTTGCGTTTCCCACCGATGGGCGACTCCACCCACACATGGCCAATAGTTCCTCTGGGCATGTCCCATGGCGTAAGTGCCAGGACAACACCCTTGCACGACACTCACATGTGGCTATTTTTGCCGCCAAAAAGGCTGGGTCTTGAAAACATACGTTAGGACGAGGAAAAGAAGCCCTTGTACAAGAAATAAACTGCAGCAGGATTGAAAGTTGGGCTAGTTGGTGATACATAATGGGCAAAAAACAGCGCGAAGACGGACGGGACGAAGAAAGGGATACACAGAACAAGCCCTGAACAAGCGATCTTCGTCCCGTCCGTCTGCGCGCTGTATTTTTGCCCATTATATATCACTAACTAGCCCAACTTTCAGTCCCGCTGCATTTCTGTCATTATCAACACGTCACGCTGATGTCAAATAACGCGACGTATTCCTCACGTCATCGTGACGTCACGTTACTTGACGTAATGATGACGTCGCGGCTACGTAACATAGCATGCCGCCATGGTGACGTCACTGTGACGTCACGTAATGCACGTCATCACATGAGATCATTGCTTGCTCAATGGTGGGCCGATTCTGGAGGCAGTGCGAAACAAGATGAGGCGCAGAAAGCTTACAGTGCCTTCGATCTTGGAGGTGTCGCAAAACCACCCTAAGTGGCAGAAAGCTTTCGCAGGAGTGCGCTGAAGGTTCAATACATCGGCTTAGAACAAAAGGAAGAAGTAGACTAGAGGTATGTGGCCTGTATGTTTAAAAAAACTATTATTGCACTCTTTCATTGATGCCTACGTTTTTTTTCTTGTATATTCATTGCTATTATTTATTGATTGATTCTTTTTATTCGCATCAGCATTCAATACTCAAAATATATATTTTATTCTTTTTTTTTCTTTTTTCTTTTCGTAAGACGACTTCTTGGCCAATCTCCTGGAGTGGGTATGAGCCATGCAGTAGAGGATACTACTACTACTACTAGTATGTGGCCTTCGAGTCGACTGAGGTAGATAAGGGACCCTGTGAGTTTTCCTAACATGATCGCTACTGGTGAAGCTAGGGCTATAGCACACATTGTATTGAATTTTTGTATTTATCTCATGATCAGAGTTAAAGAGAAAATTCGGAGCTCACAAGAAATTTCAACATCGTTCATTTGCGGCAGCATTTGCTGCTGCTATCCACAGCTGCAGTGGTCGGGGAATCAATGCACTTAGAAGTTGAGCTAGTAGGCAGGGATTCGCCATTAAATATGGTAGCACTTGCAGGCATGAACATAAAAGACGGTTGTCAGAACACACAAACGCCGAAACAAAACGGTGAACTGTTGCGTTTGTTTTGTTTGGTAAACTCCTCTTGTATCCATGCCTGCACGGCTCAGCTCTTTCGGCGAAGCAATCAATACTCGCAGGTTTCAGTGGCGGTGTTGTACGCGCGAAAGCCGGCGCCGGCGAGCGTACAGAAATGCGGCGCTTGAAGGGGCGGCGGGTTAATTAGAACATGTATGCGCGGTTTTCCAGTAAAGGCACGTTCACACTGAGCGCGGATCCGGAAAGCGGTCACGGATTATCCGCAAAAGCAGAAAAATCCGCGCCCGCTTCCCCGGATTCAGCCTGGACCGATTTTCTCCGCACGAAAAAGTTGGCCGCTTTGGCCACAGCGAATCAGGGCCGAGACGCTCACGCCCAGTATCGTGTAGTGCCGCAAGATGGCGTGTCCATCTTGCCAGACAGCCAAAACGGAAGGCGAGACAGCACTGTCAGCTAGGACAATATTCTCCTTACTGCGGTGGTCCACGCTTGTCGCCTTTATTTCTCGTGCGACATGCACGGGAACCGATACAGTTTGACACGTGAATTGCGTGCCTTGGTGTTGTCTGCACTGTTGTGGCAGGCCAAGACACAGCAATACATTGGCCCTCGCTTCCGTGGGGTCGCTTCTGCCAACGCGGTTATGCAGCTTCGCACAGAAAGCCTCTCGGTTCAGTGTGCCAGTGCGCCAAGCCCCAGTTGCCCGCACCGACTGAGCAACGCGCGCGCGTGCTCCCACTGCTGACAACAGGCCGAGTCGGCTGCGCCTGCCCCCAGTTTCGCCAGAGCTTCTCTCCAGAACCGCAGCGCGGCACTGTCGCTGCGCCGTAAACTTGAGCTTGGGTTTCCTATTGAGCGGCGTATTGATGATAACTGTGCGTACGATCGTTTGTTAGGGCAACAAAATCACATTCTTTCGGTTATGCTCTGCACCGAAACCAACGTTCCGCAGCGCGAAACGGGCTAGGACAGCCCATCGGCGCCTCTCACTGGTGTTGGTTAGAGACGCCGCTCGACATACCACGGTCCCTACGGCTATCGCCGTCTGGTAACCACCGGTTGAAGGCATCATTCTGCGTGCTGCCGCGACGCCCGCGGTCGGCACACTAGTAAGTATATTCTAGGCACTGTATTTCCACCATCGGGCTCGCAGCTAACCAGGGTTGCCAGCCGAGAGTGGTGGATACCAGCTATATACAACCATATACATAAGCTTTAGTTGAAAGATTTCCCTTAGGCATAAATATAGTTGCTGAAAAGTACAAGACACACGTAAACAAACTAGTTTATTTTGTGCATAAATTGTCATGATCATTACTGCTGGAACCGTCCGTGTGTATGTCTTTGTAAGCAATGAGAGCGACCTGGACGATGACCATTTGCTCTGAGGTGGCGAACGCGCACTTGCTGTAGCCCCAGTTACATCGCCTTCAGTTATAGAAATATGACAAAAAGGCCACATCTATCCATATGCAGACTTACTCAAAATACTGCTAAATTCGCCTGCTTATCACTCAATACCAAGCAGTGGGTAAGAGTCATCGTTCGAGAACAAGGACAACATCAAGAAAGTACTCTACCAACGAATGTTGTGATTGCAACGGACGCATCGCAGTCAGAGGAAAGAGCTGGCATAGGAATATTTTGCCCTGAACTCGACTGGTCTTTTTCATTACGGTTGCCTGATTTTCTTCTTGTTTTTTCTAGCGGAATTTATGGCAATAATATTAGCTTTACGCAAGTTAAGTATTTCAGTTAGAGTAGTTGCAATTCTAACCGACTCTTTATCTGCATGCTCTTCTCTTTCCGCATCTGGTGAAACGCCCATTCTAAAGCTCTTTGAGGTACAAGGTCCCGCTCATCTTCAATATAATAATTTAATATGTGTTCCAGGACACAACGGTTTGTTGTTAAATGAAATGGCTTATTCTTTATAAAGGCGTCGCTTTTGGCCCCGATTATTCGTGTTTTCCCGCTAACAGCTTACATCACGATCAGGGGCGTAGCCAAGGGGGGGTTGGGGGGGTTCAAACCCCCCCCCCCCCGAAATTTTTCAGTTTTGCTTGCGTATATAGGCACGCACATACAAACGCACGCACGAACATACATAAAGCATGGTTGACCCCCCCCCCTGAAAAAAATTTCTGGCTACGCCCCTGATCACGATGGCAAGATTTCGCTCACTGACGTACAGAAAAAGTTTCCCAGACTCAGCATTGACTGCTTCTCCCGAGTATAAGCACCTCTCATTTTCCTGGCGCAGCAATTTATCCACGTCAAGAATAATGGAAGTAGTCATGACGAAATTTCGTTGCCGCGTTAGCTACCTCAATTTTTACTTACATAGAGCAGGTCTAGCGATTTAACCACTGTGCCTCTTCTGCAACTAGGAGGAAACAATCGGTAATTTCTTTTTATCCTGTCGCGGGTTCACGACATTGAGGAAAAGAATCATAGAGCCACCTCTTGGAAAGCTGGGCCTGGAAGTATGAGCCGGTTATACTTTCTTTTGGGGCCACCACTCTGAGATACAGCCACAGGGATGTTTTCTTCGCCATTGAGGAATTCATTCGACAGTCTAAAAGAATATCTTTCTAAATTCTGCCTGGGTTAAATATTTCATTACCAATATTTGAAACATCAATTCATTATATTAGTTATTAATAGCTCCTACGAACGACATCCTTAAGCTAATATTAGCAAAATTCACCCTCTACTAGGCCAATCCCCTGCATTGGGTATGAGCCATGCACAACAACAACAACGACAAAGTTCTCCTGCACGCGCTGCCGCTGGATCGCGCTCCGGAAGCGGTCCAGCGTGTCCAGGCTCGTTCTAACGTTGGTGAAGTCGCTTACGGGGGCTTTATAGGTTCTGTAACCGGCGGTTATTTTAATATTTCTTGGGTGGTTATTGCCTGCTTTGAGTTTTTCGCGCATTTCATTGTAGCTTCAGGTTTTTCTTGATGTCGGTCTCATCCCCAGGCCAGAGGGCTTCCCTCTGGTCTGCATCTATTCCCTCTCAGGATGTACCCTTGGAGCTCTTTCTGCGTAGCGGAATCAACAGCGTTCCCGTTGCTTTGGTGCCGACGAATGGTGGAGCTATTCGGATGAAGAACCCCAAGGCCATCCAGACCGAGCTTCGCACGGTGACCCCTCACTTTCTCCAGATTACTGAGGTCCGGCAGTTTGGTCGCGGCGGTATTCTTTGCTGCTCACCAGACCAGGCCTGTATCCAAGTCCTTCTAAAGTGTACCTCTTTTGCCAATCATCCGGTGAGCTGCTTCATTCCTCCCCACCTTGCTTGTTGCAAAGGTCTAGTCCGTGGAGTTGATGCTAGTCTAACGCCGGCGGAAATCTTGGATATTTTTGCAGATGCAGGGGTAGTGTCAGTCTACCGCTGTAACAGGCAATCCAATAATGTGCGGATTCCCACCGAGACAGTTATCGCTACATTTGCAGGAACATCGCGTCCATCAGAGATAAAGGCATGGCCCCTAATCTACAGGGTTGAACCCCTTGCTCCACGACCTCTGCAATGTAGCAAATGCTGGCGATATGGTCACAGCTCTAACGGGTGTCGCTCTAATGTCAGATGCCGTATATGTGGGTCTGAACATAGTGTTGACGACTGCAAATCTGATATCCAGACATGCTGCCTGTGCCAAACTAATCGCCCGGCCGACCACCCCGATTGTCCTGCTAGGGCTAAAGAAATGCAGGTTCTCGAAGTCATTGATAGAAGGCGATGTTCGCGCAGAGAAGCTCTAGCTGAAGTTCAGAGCAGGACCCAAGGATATGCAGGAATTACAGCCCGTCAGCCTCTTGCTATGGATACATCAGTGGCACAGTCCATTACTTCAATCGTAGAAAAAGCAGTGGAAAAGTCCCTAGAAAAACTCCTATTGAATTTATCAGAAACTCTGGCACAAGTAATATCCATGCAGTTGAATGGGTTTTCGGAACAGTTAGCCAAAAGTATGCAGAATCCTTTCAGTGTAATTCATTCTTCCTCTGCGTTTCAATCAGATGCTGCCAGACATAAGGATAAACGACCTTCTAATACCCAAAGCACTGACCAAGAATGTCTGTCTGAGTCTAGCTCACAAGAGATTCAGGATATGGATATGGATGCTAGACTTCCTAAACGCAATAGGTCACCCTCAAACAAGAATCAGATTTCTAATTCTAAATCAAAAAAGTGTGTGAAGGAACCCTTGAACAAGAATGATTTTTTAAAAGATAGTATTTTGGATCAAGCAGTTGCGGCTGCTTGCCTATCATCAAAATAGGTCTTCTTAAGGTTCTTCAGTGGAACTGCCGGTCTATACTGTCTGCTACCACAGATTTACTATACCTTATTTCCCAACAGTCCCCTCACGTAATTTTGTTACAAGAAACTTGGCTGTCATCGGATCATAATTTTCATTTACAGAATTATAAATGTTTTCGTTTGGACAGGAACTCTAGAGGTGGAGGATTAGCGTGTTTTATATCGGCAAAATTTTGTCATAAAGCGAAAGTTGCTTATCAGTCAATATCGGGCGAACACGAAGTTTTGGTATTGGAATTAGCTATACCAGGCTGTGCTCCACTTTCTATTGTTAACAGCTACTTTCCGATTGGCGTACAAGATGAAGGTATTCTTGACATCACTCAGAGCTTTTGTAGACCAAACACATTTTTTGCAGGAGACTTTAACTCGCATCACGTCTCTTGGGGTTACCGCACAGACTCTCCCGGTAAATTATTGTGGAACTGGATAAGTAAAAACAATTATACTTGTTTAAATTCTAAAGTAGCTACATTTATTCGATGTAATACGAGATCTGTTTTAGACTTATCATTCGCCAGCTCAAGCCTTTTTATCTCTTCTTGGGCTGTGGTTGATGCTGCAACAAACAGCGATCACCGTCCCGTAGTTATTGACATTAATATCCCCTTGGTCCCAACGGAATGTCAATCGCACACTTTTGTAAATTACTCACAATTTAAAAAAAGCTTATAGTCAACGCTATCCTCTCTGACTAACACTGAAAATGAAATTACAGCCATGAGTTTGTGTTCTGTTTTAAAAAGCACTATGAAAAAATCACAGTTTACGAAACCTTCCACAAATGGAAAGTCTGTAAGTGCATGGTGGAATTCTGATTGTGATCGAGAGTACAGGCGCAGAAAGGCTGCATGGAAAAAACTTTTAATTAACCAGAATCCTACTAATTGGAGTAATTATAAATATGCCAAAGCTAAATTTAAGAGAATTGTTTCCGAAGCTAAAGCTAAACATGACGAAAATCGTTATACTTTTCTATCTAAAAGCAAGAATAAACAAGCTCTTTTTAGATTTCTTAGATCTCGTAAGGGCTATTCCTTCTCCTATTAACGTAGAATCAGTTGTTCCAACCCCAAAAGAATTGGCTGATTTATTAGATGATATTGCATTGGGACTAAACAGCGATTTGCCTCTCAATTACAAACAAAATTCCAAAAACCTTTAGATGTGAATGATTTCATTGACGTAACCATAGAAGAACTGGCGCATGCTGTTCAGTTACTCCCGAATTCAACCCCCGGTCCTGACGGTATTACGTCAGGCATGTTAAAATATTATTTGATGTGTCTCCTCAGAACCTTCTTAATCTTGTAAATCACTCACTTGGAAATGGTTGGATCCCTCCAGACTGGAGACTTGCAAAAATAATTCCCTTGCTTAAGAAACAAGGAGCAGGTATGCATATTGATAATATAAGACCTATAGCATTAACTTCGCATGTAATTAAATTAATTGAAAGAGTATTATACATCAGAATCATTAAATTTATTGCAGATAACTCGTTATTGAGCCCATGTCAGATAGGATTTAGACCTGGATACTCCATATGGCATGCACATGTAGATTTAGAGGGACGTATTAAGCTTGCTCGCCACAAGCGGCAATTGGCAGCATTAGTCACTCTAGATTTGGCTAAGGCGTACGACAGTGTCGAACATGTCATCTTGCTCAATTCCTTAAAAAACTTGAATTTTCCGGGATATATTATCAATTGGTTGTATGAGTTCCTAAACGGTAGGAAATTTTATTGTTCCCAACGTGGCTTATCATCCTCAAAATATGATCAATCTAGAGGGGTCCCTCAAGGTTCAGTTCTTTCCCCTGTTTTATTCAATATTCTATTAAGCTCAATTCCTTTGAACAATAACGTTACAGTTTATGTATATGCAGACGACATTGCATTCTTTGCTTCGGCAGGTGATATTCATTCACTGTATGCAGTATTACAATCATACTTGGGAAGTTTAGAATTCTGGTTTGAACAAATTCGAATGACTCTAAACGTTAGCAAAAGTTCCTTGATTGTTTTTCCATTGAATGCTCCAGTTAGAATTTCCCTTCAGTATCGCCAAGAAGTAATTCCCCAAAATGACTGTGTCAAATATTTAGGAGTTTTTATGATGAAAAACTCAGCTGGCGCAAACACATTGAGCACGTCAACTGTAAGGCAACACGCGCTGTTGGGATGTTACGTAAGCTTGGTCACCACCCTTCTGGGCTACGCAGAGACAAGCTACTTATGATTTATCGGATGTATGTTCGACCAGTTTTAGAGTTTGGTTGCATACTATACTCAGGGGGGCCTGCATACAAGTTTCATCCCCTGGTTCTCATAGAGCGAGAGGCCCTTCGAAGTTGTCTAGGGGTACCAAAATTTACAGCAAACAGTATTCTATACCTAGAAGCCCGAATCCCCACTCTAGTTTGCAGATTCCGCATTCTCACCGTCAAAACATATTTAAAAATTTTTGCGTCCTCACAAAGTCGAGTACAGTTTATATTCGTAGCTGAATCGTCAACGTTTTTTAATGAGCCTTGGTCTCGAATATATAAACCACAAGTTTTGTTCGTACAGGACCAACTAGAATCATTAAATGTTAACATACGCGACATCGTAGCAAACGATAAATCATCGACCATAGCAAAAATTGAATTTGATGATATCTTCCCATCTAATGCCAAACTTTTACCTTCAAGATATTTAATAGGATTGTTAGAGGATCATTTACTTCGATTGGGCATAAATAACATAATTGCCACTGATGCATCCATGCGCGAAGAGAAAGCGGGAGTGGGCATATTTTCAGAGGCTTTATCATGGTCGTACTCCTTGCGCCTCCCAGATTATACTCCCATATTCGAAGCTGAGCTCCTCGCAATTATATTAGCCCTTCGAAAACTACCAGTGAATGAGTCATCAGTTGTTATAGTTACTGATTCGCTGACAGTATGTACATCTTTATCTTCTACTGCTTCTGAGTCTCCCGTTCTAAATGCATTCACTTCCTTAATCCCAAAAAATTTGAATACCGTGCGATTGGTATGGGTCCCAGGTCATTGTGGCATACTAATAAACGAGATGGCAGACACTCTCGCGCGGTGGTCTCTGGGTGGTCCTATTTTGTCCATTGTACCTGATACAGCTTTTATTACTGATTCGAGATTTCGGAAGTATTCTCTAACTCAAGATGCCAAAAGTATGAAAGTACCAGTTCCCGAATATGGTCATCTTTCATTCGGCTGGAATAATAACTGGTGTCCCACTCGAAGACTGGAAGTGGCTATTACAAAATTGCGATGCCGGATACCCCCACTTAATTTTTATTTATACAGGTCTGGTCTGGTGCCATCTCCTATGTGCTATTTTTGTCAGGAATCTGAAAACATTGATCATTTCTTGCTTACCTGCCGTCGATTCATTAGGCATAGAAAAAGCATTTCGAAATTTTATTCAGAAACTTAAGAATTAATCTGAATTCTCAAAATATTCTTTCCCTTGGGGCGTCTTCTCTTGGCTGCAGCAACGGGAACGTCTGCTCAGCCCTATGCGAATTTCTCGGTGAGACACGAAGAATTCCCTGCTAACTTCTTCCTAAACAAAATTTGATACTCCAGAATTCCTTTCATTCATTCGGTAATTGTTTCTCATATTGTGGTATTATTCTCCTCCTTATTCCATATCGACTAGTCATTCTTAAAATTTCGTTTATTCCTGCGGCAATTGATTTATTCCTCATTCTTTAAAAAATATTATTAAATTAACCGCCGGTTTCATGGCCGATCCCCCGTAGTGGGTAAGAGCCAACAAACGGGCGCAAGCAAGCAAGCAAACAGCCCGCCGATGTCTAGGCCCGTCAGGTCGGCTTCCTGTGCTCCGTCAGGTCGGTTTCCTGTGGCGTAAACTCGGGCCGTCTTAGATTAGCGGTCCACCTTCGGGCCGCTAACCGGCACCTGTTCCCCACTTTGTCTGCGGAGAGCCGCAACGACCCCGACACGCTTCGTGGGCGAATACCGCTCTCCCGGAGCAGACCCAGAAGGTAAGCACGCTTAACGCTTCGGGTTCACGCATTCGCCAACCATACTGACACGCAAATGATGCTGTGCCGATGCTACCTTCCCGTTATGACGGCTGTTAAAGGTCGGCATCGTCCTCGCTTCAGCAGCTTAATTATGATCTTTTAATATACCAGATATTTTGTATGTGATATCTCGTAAATTATGTGCCTGTTCTACGACCACCTAATGCAACCTGGAGTATAGAATTGCACCCGCGGCCTTGCTCCAAGTGTAAAGCTATTCACCTCGAGATCTTTGAGTGGTGCCCTCTCGCACGTGACGTCAGAGAGGGGACTTGGGTGCCACTCTTCGCGCGCGCGTTCGCTACGTAAAGGCTGCTCGACGCTAGCGGCCAGTCTCTCCTGCTCGAGTTATTGAAATATTAGTGGGCAAGTTCATAAAGCAATTTGTACTGAATGTTCAAGCAAAATGCCCAGAGAAATTGAGCGGAGTTTCTGCTAGCCATTCATGTGTAAATTTGCATGTATGGCGACGACTTCTTTTCACGATTTTCCTATGGCTGTGGCGCACTCAAAATGACTTTTCGGCCCATTTTCGATTACTGATTTCAGCGTTCGGGCTTCGGCTACCGTATCTGCTTTAAAACGCAGTATACGTATACATCGTGTGCTGCGCGTGTTCGGCTGCCAAGCCTTCTCCTTCGATTCAATCCCTTTGTTCGGAGTTTTAAGCCCATGACAAGGGACGTGTGATGTCACTCAAATAAATTAGATGGTCGTTACAGGCAACAACCTTTCACTAAATCCAAGTTTTCAGCAGCTGCTGTGTAAGCGCGTCGTAAGTACTTGATGTTTAAACAAGAAAAAAAGAGGTTGAGAGCACGTGTCAAAAGGGGATGCACGACGGTGATATGAAATATTTCGTAGGTGGTGCAGAGTTTTTTTTTTTGCAGAATATTTTAACCCATACGTTAAGAAATCAACGTTTGCTGACTCGTTCCCGGTCGTTTGAAAGGATGCTGAACGGAATTAGTGTAGTCATACTAACGTAGGTACATACAAAGCTTTCGCCTCAAAAGTCGTAGTACGATGTATTTTCAATAAAATTGTATAAATCACTCTCAACGGTCGACTCCTGATAGGGCGTCATGCGCTCACTGTACTAAAGAGACTCGCAGGGTCCCTTACGCATTTGCCTAAGATGACTCGAAATGCGAAATACATCTTCTTCTTTTTGCTCATCGATGTTCAGTCGATGTTCCCCCCCTCCTTCCGAATGCTCTTTGGACGTAACGTGGTTTTGCACTGCCTCCAGGATCGGAGGCATTGCAAGCTTTTAGAGGCGAAGCGCCTTATAGCGGCACCCGTTCGTCCCTCGTAGCGTAGTATGTAACCAGTCTTACGCTTTACCCTCAAAGGGGGTGCCGGTGGGAGATTTTTCCTGTGCGTTGTTGAACAATAAAAAATTCGCAGCGTGAGCTAAAAGCCGACTTCTTCTGTCTCTCATTCCCATTAGCAGCCATTCTTTACCTCCAAGGTAGTGCCTGGTGAGATTTCTCCTGTGCGTGATTAAACAATAAAAATTTTGTTCAAAACGCCGTTGATTGATGAAATAAACAACAAAAGACGCCAGATGTTTTGTAAAAGCAAAACGAAAGAACGCCAGATGTTTCTAAAGCAAAACGAAAAGACGCCAGCTGCTTAACGAAAGACGCCAGATGTTTTCTAAGCAATGGTTTTCTAAACAATGAAAATTCACAGCGTACATGTAAATTAAAGTGCGCTGCAAGTCGTCATAACTCATCGAACCTTTAGTATAAACGCGCCCGATCTCACGTCGGTGATGATGTACTGGGCAGAATTCACGGAAGATTCACGGTTTACCGATGAACCTCCGCAGCTTGGCCCACTCATCATCATTCACTCCGTGGATATGCTGTGATTTTTTTTACACATCGCCTGGTTTCGCGTTGCCTCCGACGATATCACGTGATACAAACCGACGATATCACGTGATGACGTCATCATGTGACGTGACGTTATGACGTCACAAATATTGACGGTCTGTGATGTCATGAGGACGTCCTAAGGTGACGTCATCGTGTGATAATTTTTTGCATCACTCGTGTTGACGCTGCGCATCACGGTGAATTTTCGCGTTTGTGAATTGAAGGCTTTCATCGTAAAATATTCATTCTTGTTACAGCGCGGTAAAGAATAGCAATAGCCAGCAAAAGGGGCCAAAAAAATGGTGGGAAAGAGCTCTGTTTGGACATATTCCAAACAGAGCTCTTAGACATATTCCAAACAGAGAAAATGTCTTGGACATATTCGCCCTCTTTTCCTACTGTTTACCAAGGCGTATTATCTGTGACAAGTGAAACACGAAGAGCGGAGCGCGTGCTCCAAGCGTTAGGAACTGTATAATGTGCGCCGTCCTGTCATCACCATTGGCATTGTGACGTTCCCGAAAACGCTGACTTGACCCCAGGCCTCTCAAAATGTTTACGTCCATTCCTTCAACCAAAGCGTCAGCAAATAGAAGACCCCGTGGTAACGAAAGCGCATTTCGGAGCGGAGTTCCTGGAAGAATTCTGTCGACGGTCCTCGCGGGTCCACCGCGCAAACACCGGTATCGGGTGACAGCTTCTGTTGTGTACGGCCACTGCAGCGACAAGAGGCCGTGCGCGCCCTTCAGTTTTATGGCATGGAGGGCAGTGGAGCGCCCTGTTCGGTTCCATTCATATGACTCTGCTGTGGTCCCCTGAGCTGGGCCAGGCCTGACATTCCGTCAGCCTCCGCGGCTCCCGGGCTCATTGTCGCGTTCTCCGCGGACGACCGCATGCGGCGTTCAAGGAACAAGAAGCGGCGACTGCGGAGAATTGTGCGGGAGACACCGGGTTGGAGGCGTCGAAACCCGACCTGGACATCGGGTCGTCAGGCACCGGAAACTGGGGCGATAGGGGGGCGACCAGAGGCTTTTTAGCGCAGCGCTCGAAACACTGCGCATCGGCCATTAGAGACGGTGCGAGCGTTGGAATTCCTCGTCGCTCATAATTCACGCGTCATCGGACAACTCGCCCGTTTCGCGCTCTTAATTTGGAGCTTGCACATTTTCTTGCTCTACTTTGCTTGAGAGAGGGCTTTCCACTGGTGTGGGCTGCGGGGGCAGTCGTCGAGGCTGACACGCACCGGCCGACAGTAAAAAAATCACAGCCCGGAGTGAATGATGATGAGTGGGCGAAGCTGCGGAGGTTCATCGGTAAACCGTGAATCTTCCGTGAATTCTGCCCAGTACATCATCACCGACGTGAGATCGGGCGCGTTTATACTAAAGGTTCGATGGGTTATGACGACTTGCAGCTCACTTTAATTTTACATGTACGCTGTGAATTTTCATTGTTTAAAAAACCATTGCTTTAGAAAACATCTGGCGTCTTTCGTTAAGCAGCTGGCGTCTTTTCGTTTTGCTTTAGAAACATCTGGCGTTCTTTCGTTTTGCTTTTAGAAAACATCTGGCGTCTTTCGTTGGACGGCGTTTTGAACTCACGCACAGGAGAAATCTCACCAGGCACTACCTTGGAGGTAAACAATGGCTGCTAATGGGAATGTCGGCTTTTAGACTAACGCTACTGGAACATGCCAATGGCTGCTAAAATGAGAGACAGAAGAATTCGGCTTTTAGTTAACGCGCACGCTGCGAATTTTTTATTGTTCAACAACGCACAGGAAAAATCTCCCACCGGCGCCACCTTGGAGGTCAAGATATGGTACTAGCGTTACGACTGGTTACGGACAACTGTGCCGCCTTAAGGAGGCCCCTAAAATATGTCGCATCAACTGTGACAATTGGTTAGGTGCCACGGAAGGGCGGAGTCGGGACCCAAGAAAAGCGGCCGCGTGACAACGATGCAAAAAGAGAGGAGAGATCAAGAGAGTCGCGAATAGCTGGACGTTGTTAGGGCAGCTCGAGAGGAATCCCCTGGGAAAGCTCGGTCCTCGAAGCCTCGAGAAAATTGAAATTTTAGGCGCCCGGAGCACAAAGAAGTCCGACGCGACGACCTAGGAGAAGTTTTGGACAGAGACCCCAGGAACGAGCCCCGAGCCCCAACTCGAACAGCCAGCTCCAAGGCCTCCGACAACATGTACCTTTCGTGAGACGAGCTTCATGTTTATTTAGACGAGCTTTGCGGGAAGGGAGGTGGCGCGTTGAGACATTGCGCGGTTATGTTAATAACTTCATTGTGTGTGTCATCGTGTGTTACCTTTGCTGAGTCCTGTTCCTGCGCTATGTTTTTTTAAGAACTCAATACCCTTGATTGTTCGGGCCATTGTATTGTAGCAGTTATTTTGCTTATGTATTGTGTGTCGCACGTCACGAGTGTTTTATTCATGTGTTATAACTTTGTGTAGCGGTTGTTGTATGCGGGCAGCATGTATGTACGCCGTTTGCAATTCCTATCAAATTAAATGAGTCAGTAATTAAGAACAAGTCGTAGCGTCTCTCACTTCCCGGCCCCAGCACGAATCCCTGTGTGTGGAAAGTGGTTGAGACGTAGAGCCAAGAGGGACCCATGGAAAGGGATTGAGTGGCCTTCTTTCTCCACGCACACCCGATTAGGCAGCACTGCGCAATCGAAAGCATGAATCTGGCTCACGAGCGGCAAACAGCATGAGCGTATCTATCTGTAATCATAAGGGTGCGAACTGTACCACGCGCACCACTGCTGGCGTTTCATTCGGAGCCGATAGTACGTGTAACAAGTTTTAATGCGCATCCAACTAGCCCAATCTACGCTAGTTGTCCGATATAATCCGCTGGTCGATGAAGTTATAAATTTTATTTTGCCGGCAAACGTCTTTTGTACGTGACTACAATTGGGGGAGTGGAGTGTCAACTTTCGTTCGTCTGTTTACAAAGCGCTAACTTTTGCGAATAAACCGTAAAATTCATCGCGCTTCGCTTCCAAAGCAGCGCAGACTCTCTTTAACTCGCTTGGCGGGACGTTCGCGCTTTCACGTAAGCTATTTCAACGCCATCTAGTCCAGTGAGTGACGCTACGAACTCGGTGGCATGATCCTGACCGCGATGGCTCTGGGTATATAGAAGATACGTTAAATGTTAACGTTTCTTAACCTCATGTAATGCTAGCGGCCATTTAAGGAATTATAGAAGAAAATACAGCGTCGAGGAACGCCGTGCGACGAGAGCGAACCATAACGAAGATGCTGCAGCTCTAGCCACAGCCTAGCAGACGGTAAAAGCCGAATCCCAGCCTTTGCGTCACCGGAGAGCCGTTCGCAACGCCGCCATCGGTGGCGAACCAGGCGAATAGCTCCTGAACCTTACAGAAGTTTTAGGGGCGAAGCACCTTAGGGTCTAGGCTGGTCCGTTGTGTGGAGTCCTTGCTCACGGCACATACCTGATGTTTATACCCGACAAAACATCTGTGACACATGTGTGTGTACGTTGTGATTTCGCTTACGATTATATAGTCTCAAATAAAAGTCATATTGGCTGCGAGGCGTTACGGAGTCGCCCTCTATCGGACGCGCCTCGTTTGCGTGCTAGGTAGGATACCGCCGGCGCACTCCCCATAGGTTTTGCTGTCGGCGCTCTACAAAAACACCTCGCAGAAGCCCTCCAGGCGAGAGGCGTTCTCCGAGCAATGTGCAGCACAAGCACGCCCATTAGACAGCGCTGGCGAGGATCTTCCACTTCAGGGGCCATATTCTCAAACGATTGCAAAAGGCGACAATCGCAAATGTATCGCCTTTGGTGCGCGCTGATTGGCTATTGAGCAAAACCGGAAAAGTGAGTGCGCCATCTAGTATTTCCGTCGACGTGACGGTGCTCTACGGCGCTCCTGATATGCCTGGAATAAACAAACACACCTTATCACCGTCGGTTCGTGGTGAATTCTAGCGTTTCAGTTGCATAGACGGTAGCTTATAGTATTCAATCTCCGGTGGATGTGCGCAGAATTTTTACGCCGAAGCTTTCAGCCAAAATTATCTTGGGGTGTTTTCAGTACTCCTTTTTTGCCAGCGCGTGTTTTTTTTTTCGCTTGAACGTTCCAGGAACGTGAACTGTGCGATGCTCGCGTGGTTTATCGTGCGCCGGCAAAATGTTTGAGATGTTGAGACAATGTCGCTACGGAGGCAGTTTACAGCTGAAATCTCCGAGTACGCCATGTTAAACGCTTAACAAAAATACATTTCACATAACGTTGTATTCTTTAAATATTATACTGTGCATTAAACGATTGCACAAGAAACGCTGTAAGCACTTTCAACGTGCCCGATATTTTAGGTTGCCACAGCCATGCCTGGCGACTGCGTAGAAGCCAGCATACGCTCGAAAACGTCGCACTCGGGTTGCACTGCGCTCGTACGGTACGCTCACTGCTACGTTGCGAGACATTCCTAACACCAACAATCAGTGCAACAATGTCGTCCTAGGCAAATGTTTCTTCACTTATTGAACGCATCACGTTCTACGTCCCAAACGCGATGCTATCACACTTCGCGATCGTTAACTAGAATACGGGCCCATTATAGCGTTCTTCTTCGCTACAATAGGAAATACTCAAAATGTACAGCGCCATCTGCCGACAAGCCCGTAAACTCGATGCGCCATGCATGACCTCCGAGAATGCGCACCGGCGGGAAACCCGTCGGCGCGCAATATCGGGGGATATGCGCCATGTTTTGCTGGGTGCGAAGGCGAAATCAGTTGCATATCGCATCCTTTCAGACGCTATGTGCTGGATTTTTTATCTTCGTTCTCCAATGACTTCCCAATGCTTCGTGCGCTGTTCAGGTATGGAGGAGGCCGTAACAACGCCGGGAACCAGGTAACACTAAATATAATTGAATGTATCGGGTATCTGAACAAAGAAAAAGAAAGCACCGACGTGACCTTTGTGGTCAACAAGATCGGCACGGCGCTTCGGTTCGCAAATTACCGGCGCCCACACAAGCGATCTTCAACCTCAGTCCTTATTTCTCCGTGCAACTTTGTTACTCACCTGCAACATAAGCTGGACTTGCAGAAGAATATTACGATATATGCATTTTAAAACAGACGGTCGACGTCGCACACGCGCGAGAGAGCACGATTGATCAACATTGGCATGTCAGTGTTGCAGATAGACGAAAGTGATTATTTACGTACACAAACGTGTGTAAGCGGTGCCGCAAATACGGCTGCGCACGTCCGCGGAAAATATTTGCCTCAAGCCGTCACCTGACGCCATCATCATCGACGGAGAGTGGGATGGGACAGGAGTTAATCCCCTCTTCCCCCCGCCTCGCCCGGACTTATAATAAAGTTTATTCATTCATACACTAGTCGATCGGCACAAAGGCCCCAACAGGCACGTCTATGCAAGCTTCTCAAGGCAGTGTGCGCCGAAATACCTAGTCCGCATGCCGCGTCTGCTCTTCGCTTTTTTTCTCCTTTTATTTTATTTTGCTTTCGTCAGTCCGCGTGCGCTGCGAACTCGTTGGAGCTAAAAGTTACGGAGCACACTCTTCTTGTGGGGCACACGCGCTAGTCAATCTGCACGAAGGTCGCAGTTTGTCGGGAGCAGAAAAAATGGCTTTGCCCCTGGCACGTTCACCGATGCGTTTAACACAATGTGAAAACTCGTGAATGTACGCAATAACTGCTACTATATTATTCGTGGGCGGCGAAGTGATTGTTTGCGCTAACATGCGATTCAGAAGGCCTTCGGCAACGTTAACGAGTACATGCGAGGGATACCCCGCATGTACTCGCCCTGCACTCGTCTTAAACGCATCGCTGAACGTGCCGGCGTTAAAGTTTTCTGCACCCGATAAACTGCGATGTTTGTGCAGATTTATTAGCGCGTGTGCCCCCAAGAAGACTCAGTGCAGTAAAAGCATCAAACCGATTTCGTTGACTGCACAAAAGATGTAGTATAGAGTGTGCTTCTGACTCGTGGTAACAATTATGTTGGTGAAAGTGGATGATGCCTTAATGATAGGCTCCGGGAGCATCGTCACAGCGTGTAAGAAATGTGAGGAGGGTTTTTAGACGTACGCTGTAGATCTTGTACTGTAATCACCACGTATGATACCGTTTACAATGAGTGTTGAGTTGTGAGCAGAAGTGGAAATCAACTAACACGCGAGGTTATTGAAGCGGAATTGATAGATAGGTAAGGTGACTCCTGTGTTTCGAAACCGTCAATTGCTCTTTCCAGGAAAGAGCTATGTTTCTTTCGTGATAGGAATTGTGTGTCGCACGGCGCACACGTGTTGTGTCACGGGTTTTCAGCCACATATGTGGTTGCCTGTTTCGAAATAAAATATTGTAAGTCAGCGCTCGTGTGAGTCAAGCCTCTTCTATGTCCTCGTCTGCTGCGCATTCACCCTGTGTGATGACACATCGAGCCCAGATTGCTACCTTAGTGCAAGTCATACCGGCTCTGCTCCTTCAGTGACTCTGACCGCAATGACCTGTAGGAAGTTGTGAAGGTTTTTTTCTGTGCTCCGGCAACTCTACATGTATTCATGGCCCGAAAAAAGAGTGGTTGTCGTGTAATTAGTTGCAGTCTTCTGAAAAGATCATGTCGTTCTCTGGCTTGCCGAATGATGAGGCTGTCTCGGCGCAGTGGCGGAAAGTGGTCCCGCGTTCTTACAAGCAGATTGAGAGTCCGCTGTATGCGTCGTGCACTTCGACAAAACGCTCCCGCGTAGTTTGCAGAAAATGGTACCAATTTTCGTCCCTTTTAAGAAAGACTTCATGTCGAACTCGCTGTGAACTCAACTAATGCGCGAATTTCACGTGAATTTGCATGCGAACCCAATGACCGACGCGATGGAGACCGACGTGGCGTCCCTGACCACTTCGAAATCAGTGAGACGGCTTGATCAACACTAGGAGCAACGACTAACAGATAGTATACCGAACGGCCTTGGTGATCGCAGGAAAAACTAACGTGCATGTGTGGCTATACAGAGCAACATCAAATAGGTTTGCAGTTCTTGCTTGAAGGCATATCCTGTCGCTTGCCTTTTAAACACCATCGGATAATAGCTGCAAAATAGGCATTGTCGTCAGCTATGGTTAATAAACGTTGCTCTTAACAGGTAAAGAATGCAAACTGCAATCTGCTTCTCAGTACGTTAAACTGCAGCCTATGCAGTTCTCACGCGACATCCTTGTGCACCCTAACTGCGAGATTTGCGTGATTGAGCGGCCGCATGCATTGTTGCCAAGAGATGGCGCCATGACACCGCGTCTCGGTTTGCAGTGTCATGGCGTAATCCCTTGGACACTGGAACGAATAAGCGCATGACTTTTCCACCGTGAGTACTATCCATGTAGGCAGCAGATAAGTTTGTTCGAGTGCGTGCAAAATGAAGGCCATTTCATTGAACTCACCTACAGTCATGCACGGCAAAAACCGCGGAGCACCTAGGCGTCAAGGCGATCTGTTATCGTTTACGTTCAAGGCAACTTAATATCAAAATATTCGACCCCAGATAATAAATCACAAGACAGAAGAGAAGAGATCAAAAGAACACACACAGTGTGTGTCTAGTCTCGATCTCTTTTATAACCACCTAGATCAAATATCTATCATTGTAGAGTTTATCTGATTTATTTGATGAAACGCATGCATGTGATGCCGTATTGCGTGATACCAGCCACAACGGGGCTAATCAGGCAGAGCATATGTTAGAGCACAAGAGGAGCATATACAATGCCTTCAATAAAAATATAATTACTTGCCCTGGTCATTTGTTTCCTCACTTATTACGTTCTAGACTTTGTGAGCTAGTAAATTTGCATTTCAAGATTGACTCCATAAAATTGCTCGGGGAAACACGAACACACCAATAACGCTCAGAGGGTCAATAAAGATACGAATCGGTGATCCGTTTGACACCAAAGTGCCTTAGATTCGGCATACTGCACGAGGACGCAGTGCCTTGTAAACGACGTTGTCGAATTTTCATTTCAATGAAAAAACGCAATCCCCACCATGCAGCAATTCAATGGTCAACGTAATTAACCATTACGGATTCTTAAATGGTTTTCTGCGTCTTCCTCGCTAATTGTTCTTTAATGAAACGCTCATTCTCCAAACACTTTGTTTGCAGGGCGGATCGGGTGGAAAGATCAGAGGAGCCGGCTCCCAGGCAGAGCGGGACAACAAAGAGCACGCCTGTCGTTTTTGTAGTATGGCGTTCGACACCTACAAGGGTCTCACGGAGCACGTGTTTGTAAGCCACCAGTCAGAGTGGCCCTTCGAGTGCGGTTATTGCAGCTTACGTTTCACGCGCCACGACAACTGAATAAGACACGAACGACTCTGCCATGGAGTCAAGAACCCTTTCGAGTGCACTATGTGTGATGCTACCTTTGCCCGCATCTTTGCCTTGACAAGGCACCAACGTGAGATCCCATGGGACCAAATCAAACTTTAGGTGTAGTTGCGGCGCAGAATTTGTGACAGTAGACGGCGCACGACGACACAGGGCAATGCACGCTGCAGGACCAAGCTCCAGCTCAAAGGACGGCGGAGCACCCAGTGACCACAATGACTGAGACGGCTGGAGGAGTGGCTCCACGGTGAGTTTTTCCAGCGTGCATTCCACACATTCGCAGTTTCCACCCACACTCTAGTGACTGGTGAAAATTAGTGTGAAGAATTTGGAATAAGTAAATGTATACTTGAAAGTTGCAACAGAACTTGCCTTCATGACCGCAGAAATTTCTATGTTACAAGATTTTAGGGGCGAAGCTCCTTTGGGTGTGGGTCTGTCCTTTCTCTGTAGTATGTAGCTGTAGTAGTAGCAGGTAGCCACCTTTAGTTCTTGGAGTGTTCACTAGATGGCGCTGTCGTAGCCACCTCTAGTTTTTTCGTGGGCTCCGGAATGACAGCATCAGATAAGTTTTTTTTTTGCATGATTCGAGCTTCTTTTTTTAGTTATATGAGTACATAAGCTACTAGACTGAAGCTTAATAGGGCTTACAACTTTGTACTGTTTCCTGAGTGACAGCCACCTGCGTTTTTTTAATTATTATTATTATTTGTTTGTTCGGCCACCACGTGGCTGAAATGTACACATGTGCTTTGAAGTGTAGCATACTTGCGGAGTTTTGTGATACCATTTGGCTTTAAGTGTATCTAATCCGCCGTGTGAACGATCTAGCCATGGTCAAAAAGACCGTAAAGTGTTCAGGGTGCGGAATGGGATGGAAAATAGATGCTTGTACGGATGAGAAGACAGACGGAGCTGACGCCAAGTGTAAGCAATGCAGTTAGAGGCGAAATGGAAATAATTATGGCTGCCAGAATGAGCTCATGGTAAAGAATCGCCGAGATGAGAATGCGTTGGCGACAGAGCGGGAAAGACAACGATGGCTTAATGGGGAAAGGCTTAAGTCAGCCGAGGAGAAGTTAGCAAAGGTAGTAATGGTGAACAAGAAACAAGCGACAGCGGTGACACAGCGGGGCATCGACCCCCCACAGTTTAGACGCGAAGGGGGGAAACAGGTTTGGAAAAGACAGTGCAAGGGTCACAGGACCCAGCTTCCGCGAAGTAGTTTTGGGAAGGGGAGGGGACAAAAGCAGCAGTGGCACGCGCTACTAACCGAGGCAGTGGCGAGGTGCGGGACAGGTTCCTGCAGAAAGTCGGAGCACGTGATAATCGCCGGGGACTCGAATTTTAGTAGATGCGCCGAAGCAGTCAGGAAAGGGTGAGAGGCGACAAACGGTTTTAATAGGGAAGTTCCCGGACATGGGCTGGGATCAGTGATGAGACAAGCTAGCGCAAAACTCGCAACTAAGGCTAATGGACGTAACCTCGTGATAATCGCGGGAGGTCTAAACGACGTCTTGAATGAAGAATCAGCTGAACTAGCGACCACATTGGCGAAAGGGGTCGATGACATGTGCGCCATTTCCCCTCAGGTGCAGATAGTGGTATGCACAATACCGCAGCTGCCGGTGCGTGACTGCAACCTGCAAAGAGCGGTTGTCGACGCAAACAAAGAGATATGGCAGATGAGTCGAGAGAAAGGCATCGAGGTAGTGGAAATAAACAGAGAGGTGCACAGGTGGGGTGGTTTTCGAAGAGACGGAATACACTTCGATAGGAGGCTTGGTCATGAGGTGGGTTGGCGACTTGCAGGACGCGCAGTAGCTTTTTTGGGGGGCACGCGGGCCCTTCGGTGCCCAGGTACCTTGTAATGAGGAAAACAACCAGGGGACTCTTTGACAGGCAGTATAGCGAAGAACCAGAGAAAAGGTAAAAGAAAGGAGAAGGCGCGTGTTGCAATTAGTTACATTAACATGCAGGGTGGCAGAAAAAAGGCAAAATGGTTAGAGATTGAGGAACAGTTAAACAAGGAACGATAGGTGTTTATGCGGTTACAGAAACACACCTTAGAGACTTGGAAGGGCCACCACATATTGACAATTATATTTGGGAAAGATGTTACAGGATCACATCAGAAAGGAGAGGTGGGTGTGTTGGAATGCTAATTCATAGCAGAACAAAATGGGATAGAGTGAAACACAACGTGTTCAGAGCATATATGGGTTTCGGGCACAGTGGGTGGAAAGAAAACGTGGCTAGGTGTAGCTTACTTGTGGACGGGGAATAACTGCAGAGAAAAGAATCTGGAGATAGTGAAATGCATAAGCACCGATAAAAGAATTTGGCCATGATGCCGAAATAATCCTTCTAGGGGACATGAACGCTCACATTCATTACCTTTGAAGGTTGTTCATACACCAATGGCAAGTTATTGCTAGATCTCTGCGAGCAACATAGTCTTGAGATAGTTAACGTGGGGCCTAAGTGTGAGGGGGCAGATCACGTGGAAAGTCGGAAATAGGCAATCGAGCATTGATTATTGTCTCATGACAGAAGGAATCATATACAAACTTAGAGATATGAGAATAGACGAGGAAGGCATTAACAGCTTCGGTAGTGATCATAAACGCATGATATTACAAATGGGTATAAAACTGAAAATAAGAACATCAAATCAAAGTTTGGCAGCTTGTATCTAAATGACAAACAAATAACAAATGTAGCCGCACGAGTAGAGGAAAAAGTAGACGAACTACCAGGCAAAGACTGGAAGTATAGTGAGCTGCTACATGTAATCACGAAAGAAATGGAAAAAGAGAAGAAAACTATTCGTTGAAGGAAAGCCAAAAAGTTGGTGGAACAAAGAAATCCGGGAGGCGATCGAGAAGAGACGTGAGGCATCACGGGAGCACAGACTGGCAAAAAAGGAGAAGCGGCCACAGGACGAAGTCAACGAAATATGGGAAATATATTTAGAGCAAAAATCCATTGTGCAGAAATTAGTCGAGGCAAAAATTAAAGGTGAAAGTGAACGCTGGATGACGAGATTCGCGAAAAGAAGAAGGCCGCGCCTAGGATATTTTGGAGCCACCTAAAGCGCTGGGTAGGGAAGTCTGTCACAATGCCAACAACGTTTGGTAGATGAAGGAGGAAATCAATTGGAAAGGGTATGAGCGCTAGGTTACATCCGAAAGATAACAGCCGATTCGTTTAAAAAGTGTCGCCCAGGGGATTCCCCCGGTGAGTAAAAGTACGCAAGGAGCGCAACCGACGAAGATATAGTACTAGAGAATTTCAATTGGAAGAATGGCCGAAGGAAAAATTCCTAAGCGCACTTCTCCGGCTTAGATGGGGTTCCGTCACCCTCATTAACGAACTCGGACATAAAACTAAGGAAGCACTGCTGAAAGCCGTAGAAAAGTGCTTACAGGAGAGGGAAATACCAGACAGTTGGCGAAAAAGTAGAATGAACTTATCTATAAAGGCAGGGGAGAAAAGGATAACATTCGCTCGTATAGGACCGCTAACCATTACATCGGTGCTATACAGGTTGGCGATGCAGGCAAGTAAAATTAAAAATAGAAGCGTGGGTAGAACAAAATGATATTTTGGGAGAACTTCAGAATTGATTTCGAATCGACAGACGGTTAGACGACAATCTGTTTGTTCTTACCCTAGCGTATAAAAATATCGAAATTAGAAAACAGGCCCTTATACGTAGCTTATCTAGATCTCACCGGGGGCGTATGACGACGTTAATCGGAGATTTTGTGGGATATATTGCAATAAAGTGGGCATAGGGACAATTGTATGCAGCTTTTGAGAGAAATGTCCGAGAAAATACAGTTTGTATAGAATGGGAAGAGAATAAGTAGCAAGGACAGCTTTGAATTAGCAAGAGGCTGGAGACAGGGATGTCCTTTGTCCCCGCTGTTATTCATGCTGTACATGGGAGGATGGAAAAAGCGCTAGAAGGTAGCAACATTGGATTAATTTGTCACACAAAAGGGTCGGCACGATGGTTGAGCAGAAGCTTCCAGGTCTATTTTATGCTGATGATATGTCTTATTTGCGGACACTTAAGATGATATACAGCGACTGGCAGATATATGCGGGAGGGAATGTGAGGCTCTAGGACTAGGATTTAGTGCAACAAAATGTGGTATGTGATGGTATTCAATGATCACGAAGACCATGCGGTCATAATACAGGGCCAAAAAATACCAAGGGTAAGCGAGTACAAGTACCTCGGAGAATGGGTAAATGAGGGGGACAGAATACATGTAGGTACAAGAGAAAGCATCGGTAGCAAGGGAAAGAGGAATGCTGCAGTTATTGAGGCACACAGGCTTCATGGGGATACAATAGGTACGAGGTGCTTCGAGGGCTGTTGAAGGGTGTGATGGTCCTCGGGGCTCACCTTGGGAATTCAATGGTGTGCATGAAGTCAGAGGTACAATCAGGAATGGATGTAAATCAAAGGACGGTGGGCCGCCTCGCGTTGGGCGCTCACGGGAAGACGAGAAATGAGGCTGTTAAAGGGTGATATTGGATGAACAGCTTTGAAGTGAGCGAAGCTCAGAGCAAAATGAGATTCGAAGGAGAGGCTGGGGAAAATGAAGAAGAGCAGATGGGCAGAGAAGGTTTTCAGGTATTTGTATAGAAAAAAGCGTTGACAGCAGTGGCGGCGAATAAGAAAACTAGGAGGCTCACCAGTAAATATACGGCTAGCAGTGGCGGGCGATATGGCAACAAGGAGCATTAAGCGGAAGGTCAGAGAGGCGGAGGGGGACTTATTGGATGGCAGCGGATGAGAAAGAAGCGGCTCTGTGAGTAACTACCGAAAGGCAAAAACGAAATAAGGAGGGAAAGGTTTTATGATAATTCAAGGGGAAGCGCTTTGCTGTTTGAAGCAAGGTCGGGCTGCCTTAGAACGCTTAGTTATAAAGCGAGATTCCAGTAACGAAGGAAGAACAATGTACATGCTGCGGGAAAACTACGGAAACGATGGAACATGTACTGATAGAATGTGGCGATATTCACCCAGGTATACGTGTGGACACGAGTCTACATGAAGTCTTGGGTTTTAGGGACAACAATAGAAGCTGAACACGTCCGCGATAGAAATAAGTAAGAGACGGTTAGAGTATTGGTGGCAAGAAAAGTAGAGATAAAGTACAAAATTAAGTAATGGGAAAAAATAAGGTCATTCTGCCTGAAGAGGCAGAGAGATGGACCGTTGAATTTATTTTTTTGGGTATATACCATTGATTAATCAGTGTGGATAAGGTATTAAGCCAACTTGAAACAAGGAAGCTTATTTTTTCTTCGAGCCTGGTGGCAGACATGTCACCGCCACGTTATAAAGGGGACGCTCATAGCAGAATCCATCCATCCAGTTCTCCGAAAGATCCTAGAGGAGCGGGGGCGCTCGTTGCGTTGCAGAGGGGTGCTAGTCACCCCCCACCCCACCCCCCTGTCTCGCCTCGCGAGGCCGAGCAGGCAGCGTCTGCTAGCGAGTTTCCTGATTGAAAAAAACGAGCTGCTCGCGCTGCACAACCGTTCTATGACTACCACCGTATATATAGGCACTGGATTTTGACCTCCAAGGTAATGCCTTTGTGAGATTTCTCCCGTGCGTGATAAACAATAAAAATTCACAGTGTACATGTAATATTAAACTGAGCTGCAAGTCGCGATGACTCTCGCTGACCCTTGAGTATAAACGCGCCCGATCTCACGTCGTTGATGATGTACTGGGCAGAATTCACGGAAGATTCACATACGGCGCGGCGTGTCATTGGTGGAGGCAATCGTTCGATTTCGTAGCGGCTGACGTACGCTAGGGGGACCGTTGTAATAAAATCCGCTCGCTGTTGGCGCGCTTTCACTTTCGCTCGGAGTATTCACGGTTTACCGATGATTTCCTCCGGAGCTTCGCCCCACTCATCATCATTCAGCCCGTGGATATGCTGTGGATTTTTTGTAATTACTACACATTCGTGTTATGGCAACACATTTCTCAGCTGTGTATCCAATATTTTTGCTGTGACAACAGAAGCTGTTCTGTCACATGTGTAGTGGTATAAGAGAGAGCTAAAGCGCTACGACAAATGTTTATAACCCAATAGAAAATGTCTCGTCACAACAAGCACCCGGCTCCTACTATAGGAATGTCCATACACTGTGCGACAAAATTTTTGCCGTACTTTAGTACGACACAATGTGTTGTGCTGCAACAAAAACTTGCTGTCTCTCGTCAAAACGAGCACCCGGCTCCTACTATAGGAATGTCGATACATTGTGGGACAAAATTTTTGCCGTACTTTAGTACGACACAATGTGTTTGCTGCAACAAAGACTTGCTGTCTTATCGTGTAGTAAATTGCGGGAGCAGAAGCCTTCCTGAAGTAATGTGACAAAAATGTGCAGCAGAACAGAAATGAACATGCATCCGATTGTGACAACAGAATTGTCTCTAGAGTAACGCGAATAAATTCTGTAATACTACAGAAAGCTTCGTTATAAAAGAACCACTCTTATAATGACATAGCTCAAGGTATCTACTAAGATCTTCTGTCCTAAAACATAATGTCTATGCATATACCTATATCCAACAGAAACCGATTGCGCTGTATCTCTGTGAAAAAAATGATAATGCGCTCTATGCCAGTGCAAATGCTAATGCACAAGACAGGGAAGCGTGCAGTCGTGATTAAATTACCCAGGTCATGAATATAATTGAGAGTTGTAGCTTGGTTGAGTTGGCGATACGTTGTCGACATGGCTGCATAGCACAAATTGAACAAAGACAGAAGAGAGGACACAACACTGTGCCTGCATTGTGTCCCCTGTTTTCGTCAAGTTGCACTGTAGAGCTATGCTGTCATGAATACACATCTTTAAAATTTATAATATTGCCACGCTCGTTTCTTTAGTCTGTGTAACTGGTCCGTTGCACGTGTGATCGCTGTCTTGCGCGGGCCGCGCCAGAATGTATGGGAACATTACAGATTGTAGTAGGCCATTTTGTCAAGATTGCACGCACGACGCGAATAGTCAAGATTATTCCAGAGCTTGCGCAACCACCAGTGATCAGTCTGGAAAGCAACTTCTGTGCAACGGAAGCTTCAAGCATTGCACTGCCCACCCCGGAAACCGAATCGAAAGCTCTTTCTTGCATTCGATCGGTGCCACCTGATCAAAGACGTGCGATCACAGTTTTTGTCCAGTGACATGGGAAAAGGCGGCGAAATATCATCGAACCACCTGAAAGGGGTCATGAAGCACCCCTTGGGCTGATTGAAAAAACACATCCTGCGGAAAGCTGACACGGCTATGAACTGCTCTGCCAAATATTACAGTCGTGCGCGCCGCGTAATGGCCACAAGCGGAGCGCGAAGTTGCCGTTTCCCCAGGCACCCTCTTTTCAAACAGAGGCCGGTTCTCACTCTCGTCGATGGGCGGGGCGTCTGTCCGCTGCACGTCGCAAGAGACATAGCATGCTTATTGGCCGATAGCCGACGTAAATCGAGAGCGGCGTTCGGATCAGATGCGCTTCTTGCCGCGGGGTGCCGCCACTTGCCGGCGCCGCACTCCTCAGCACACGGTAGCCGCACTCGCGCAAGCGAATCACAGCGGGAGAGCGATCGCGTTTCATGAGGCGCGCTGGCGTAACTTCTTTCCCCCATGCCATCCCTCCCTGTCTAGCTTCCAGTGCGCTCGCCGGCACGAGAAAAGAGAGAAAGCGCTGGGAGCGTGCGCCAAACCCCCGTAACTCCGCTGATTCTTGACGGATTCGAGAAATTTTTGCGGCAATCGATTCGGGAGGCAGTACACTCCGATACTGAGGCCATTAGATCATTACTTGGAAAAGTGGTTCATGACCCCTTGAAGAGCCTCTACAGAATGCAGCAAGGCAGCCTTGTAAGACCAATACGATTTTTGACGATAAAGAACGTATTCCCTACGAATATGGAAAAAGTGAACTTTGCTTACAAAGTTCTTCCGCCCAATATTCACCAATTTCGCTCTGAAAGCGACAGACATACATGACGTTGCCAAAGTGTTCGAAATAAAGCCGCTTTCACGAAAGACCCTGAAACTGTGAGCTTGATCACACAGCTGGGGGCCTAAGTGAAAGAATGTCCAGATTTCACAGCTAGTCTCGTGTTGCTTGCTTTCAATGTACTGTGGGGATGGAAAGAAACGTGAACAGTGCGGCATCTACATTGTCGGCTGTTTCGCATTTCTTTTCGAGTGGTTGTAGCCTGCATGATAATTAAAAGCCACTAGAATAAAGGTATTCTAGCATTTTTTTATTCCCACCAGTGTAACAGTGGGATGAAAACATCGCGCCGCACTGTTTCAGTTTTTCCGATCACCCCTGTGCATCATGAACAAACATCAATGCAACCTGCGCATTTATTTTACAGCTCCATCTCTAATACGAACGCAAGCTTCTCTCCAAAAGCGCGCGCGCAACAGCGTAGTCGCGTCGTCTGCTCTGGGAGTGGGTATGGGCTGGCAGCGCCGTGTGGTGGCGAGCGCATTAAATAGGAGGTACGGGCGGAGCGCCTTGCTCCGCTCGCCACTCGGCGGGCATGAAAGAAAAATACAGGAGGCTATGGCCAAGACCGTCGGTGCCACTGTTTACCTGCGAAGTGGCCTTTCATCACGGCTCGACATCTCGCTAGTGGTTCGCAAACGGGCGCCGCCTTGCACAAATGGCACACTGCCAAACGTAACTTTATTAGATGTGAAGCATCTTATAGCGGAGTTCAATCCGGTGGTGGTGGTGGTGGTGTGCTGCGTGACCACCCTTACTGCGCCTGCGCAAACCTTCTCCACTTCCCCTTTCCACTCCCTCTCTCCCCTTTCCCTCGCCGCTCCTCCTCTCCCCTTCCCTCTCCCCTCTCATTTCCCTTTCCCATCCTCCTCTCCACTCCTCCACACCCTCCTCTTTCCCCTCTCCCCTTTCCTTTCCCATCCTCGTCTACATTCCTCCTTTCCCCTCCCTATCCCTTTCTCAACCCTCTCCACTCCTCCTCTCCCCTTTCCCTTACCCCTCTCCACATCACCCCTCCCCTTCCCTTCCCCTTTTGCTTTCCCCTTCCCTCTCCCCCCCCTCACCACTCCACCTCTGAAACGCGGGATCTACATGCCGAAACACTGCTTCGCATCGCCTCATGGTCCCCTTCAGCGGGTGATGGTGTGATTTTCACTTGAGTTATTTCATGTCAGAAAGAAAGTATAACCAACGTTTTTCATGATCGGAGCCATCCGAGCGTAGAGAAGAAACGCGCAAACAACCAAACAAGCAAAACAAACGCGCCACCAGAGGCGTGACGCAGACGTTTCCCGCGCTGCCATTGGCGGCGGCCGTCTGACCGACGCGGCAGCCGCGCGGCTACATTCAGCAAGTTGGATGCTCGTGCGGCGTGCGGA
>NC_051178.1:55310455-55380567 GCF_013339695.2 Rhipicephalus sanguineus
CACGCACATGTACTGTTGATGCCGATGTTTGTGTTACTTCATTGTGTAAGCTGCAGCTGACCTTCGGGTGTTCTGTAAAGTGTTCAAGCCAAAATGTAAAACACAGATCTGTTTAACATCTACATTTATTTTTATGAAAACTCCAATAGAGCGAATGCCATCCATTTAGTTGGCGTTGCGCCTGTTCCGAATAACCAGGCGCGAAGCCTGCCTGTAAGAAATAACAAAAAAAAGAGAGAAAATGTTGTCATAAAAAATGAAATAGGTAGAAGAGGACGGTTAATAATGTAAACCACAATAGTTACGTAGTAGCATACTGATAAAACAGCCAACGCACAATACTTTTTTCAGGTTTCATAACTTTCAATAGAACGTACGAAGGCAGTGAAAATGATAAACTTACCTTCAAAGATAATCAACAGATGCACGGGTTTGGAGATCCAGCAAATACAGAAAATGTTTGATCGCACATCAAGGTGACGGTGTGTCCTCTGCAGCTTTGCAGAAAGGAAGCCACGGTGGAGTCGTCCATTTTTGCCGCAGGAAAGTTGCGATGCTGGGTCTGATGAACAACCGTTCCGCCGAAACAAACTTCCATGTACGGCCACAATTGCAGCACATGAGCAAAGTAGCTTCTTCACACTTTCGCGATAGCCTGTGTAAATCGCGGTACTCGCTGTCCACGAAATCAGAGCAAAGAGAGATCGCAAGTGCCGAACACGACCACACTCGCGACGCTGGTGAGCAATTCTGAAGAAGAAAGTGCGGCGCGGAGGGATACACAAGAGCTAAAGTGACCGTCAGAAATTTACACGGGTGTAACTCCCAATAAATTCTGCGAAGCTTATTTGTGAACTAAATTTCAAGTATTCATGGCGCAATATTAGCACCCTATAAAATACAGATTGATCTTTTCCCGCGTTATTTTCTTGATCGCAACAGTAGACGGGCCTCCTTGCACCTGTGCAGTGGAAGTTTCCGACATGCGTTCTCCGAATTCTTCACCCCTCATGGTCCCCGCCACGTGCAAAGAATACCGCCCGCGACTTACCAGACAGGCGAGTTTCGGAACAATAGGGCGCGCCTTTTCCCCCCACGGGGAGAGCGGCTTAAAAATGCACGACCATTGAAGGACGCGTTCGTCGAATCCGCAGTCCTTTCGCGTAAGCCGGCTACCACGACGTGCTCGATCCGCATTTTTATCGTACTTCTCATGAATAAATAGTAATAAAATAATAATAATAAGGACACTGCTTGTCAAAGCATTGAATACACATTCCGATAAACATTGCATCAACGGTATTTTTGCTAATCTCGGAAGGCAAACATTTAGCGCATCATTGAAGCAAATGCAAGTGTCGCACTTGACCGCGACACGATCCGTCATAGCGGGTCATATGGCTACGCATGTTTTTTGACAATTCATGGTGAGAAAAACCTTTGATCTTGCATTCAAAGAACTGTTAACTTCCCCTTTACCCCGTCGACAGCCGCGGGGACCAGCAGCATCGATCTTGCGACCTTCGATCAAAGCACCTAGCTCGCTTAATTTTCGTTTTTTCGTTGCTTTTTTTTAGTACTCAACAACGAAGAAGAAAGGGGGGCGGCCGGGAGGGAGGCCCTGCGGTGAAACTTGGCCCTGTACCTAAGGAGATGCCCTGCACATGCGTGCTTCATGGTGCTTTTGTAGCTATATAGAACATTATTATACATAAACAAGAAAACTAATTCCAGGTACATTGGGACATTACACCTGTGTGATGCAAAAAGAAAGTAAAATGTCATACCGCAAGCTAGAGAAGCATAAAACATAAAAGACTTGAGGTAGCACTGCATGCTATATTGAGAGGGCTCAGTAGCCGGTCAATAATGCATACGTTGAGTTGTTTGAAAGACAATTTAATGCGTATAGAGTGTGAGTAAATTGGCGCTTAGATTTTTTTAAAGTCAATTAAATGCGTAAAGAGTGTGAGTCAATTGGCACTTAGTTTTTTTAAAGCCAATTAAATGCGTATAGAGTGTGAGTCAATTGGCACTTAGTTTTTTGAAAGTCAATTAAATGCATATACAGTGCGGGTCAATTGACACTTAGTTTATTGAAAGTCAATTTAACGCGTATACAGTGTGGGTCAATTGATACTTAGTTTTTTGAAAGTCAATTTAATGCGTATAGAGTGTGAGTAAATTGGCGCTTTCTTACCTTTAGTCAATTAAATCTGTACCGAGTTGACCCAATAGACAATGCGGTTGAATTGACCTGCAATTGACTCAATACATGCTCGGTTCCAGGTCAATTAAAACTCAATCTGCATTTTTGTAAGGGTAGTAGCGCACAACCTTAACCGCTAAGCTACAACGGTACGTACATGGGCGTGCGCAGGGTTGCCCATCAGGGGGAACAAAGGTTCATCGCACCGCCCCCCCCCTCCTCCCTACTAAGTCAATGTATGGGGCAGCTTCTGCGCCCCCCGCCCCTCTTAGGTGACTAGAAAGGTCAATGTACGGGGCAGATTTTGCGCCCCCCTGCATCACCCCCCCCCCCTCTGTGCGCACGCCTATGGGTAGGTAGTACTTGTTAAAACACTGAGGAGACAAAGTGTTAACAGAAGGATCTTATACAGCACTTAACCAATTTGCAATAGTATAGTTTGCGCATGTTTTCAGTGAACCGTGTTGCAATGATGGGTGTACGAGAAGTAGTTTGTTGTGTTTTTAGGGCGAAAGCCTTAGATCTCTTTGAAGGTCGCGCTGTGATGTACGGAAAATATCACGTGAGCGAGCGAGCTAGCTGCGCCTTCACTTCGTCTTTGCGACATTCGCATGACAGCCAGCGCATGCGCTTTATGCGTTCGTTAGGCTGTTTAGTGCGAGAGGTATGCTATAAGTGACGCGCATTTTACGTGCTTCTATGCAAAGGCGCATTTCTTCTATGCGCATTTTACGTGCTTCTTCCCGCGATGATTATATAACTCGTTTCGGCGCTTCAGCTTGTGCACTTCAATCCAGGTTTTCTGCACTCCTATTTGTCACTGAAACGGGTAAACCTCGCCACTGCGAAGAAATCGATTGTGAATATTCGGATGCTATTAGCTCGCGTTGTGACGAGAGTGAGTGTTTTGCTGAACGTGAGATCAAGGCAGCTGGAAAAATTTGTGATACGAAAGACTTTTTCGCAACATTGCTTACTTGCAAAAAGGGTGTCCTAATATTTGAAATTTAGAGCACCAACGAGAAACTTTTGTATTTGATTCGAGGAATTAGCGTTTGATTTCTTAGAATCCGTTACTACGAAGAAGGCCCGGGTCTCTGCATCTATAGCGGCATCCCCAGCCTTAGAAGAGGCCCAGGAATGCAACCCTTGGCGTTTGAGTGCCTGTTCAAAGGCGATCAAAAAATGGTATATACTTTTATCTTTTTTTACATTTGATAGTTTTTACGTACTTTTTTAGCATTTGTACTTTGTATTCATACATAGTTATATCGAATGTGGTATTACACCCTGGGGAATTGCATGTACCTGCCACCTCTCCTCCATTCAGCACATCCATAACTGGGCTATTCGCATTATTACCAACAGTTTCTTTCGTTTTCGTGCTTCCACACTCCTTCCGGCTAACTGCATCCTGTCCTTTAAATTGCGCAACAGCTTGCGTATGATTTTGATGAATTTACATTGCTCTCTAATACTAACATCACTAGGTTTGCCCGTAATTTTAACTTTCTGCTTCCGAAATGTAACACTAACCATGGAAAAATGGCATAATCGTTTTTAGCGATCGAACCTTGGAACGACTTACCCTTGTCGCTTAAATCATTACCTTCATGCATGCATTGAAAATAAATTTAAAAATTTTATTTTGCAAAAACAGTTCAATGACCTTTATGTGCTTTGCTGTTATATTTTCCATGTTTCCGGCTACTTTCAGTATGTAATTAATTTCTGTCTATAGAACTGTACGTATTTTTATTATATAAGTATTTTTTTTCTGTACAGCATTGCATACATTTGTTCTTTTACCCATATGTTCATTAATTGCTGCTGTTTTGATCTACAGATATGTACAAATGTTTTTTAACCGAATGTCCCGCTGCCGTCGTTTCACTTTTGGGTCCTCTTCTGCATAACATTTGTAATCAATTTTTGTATCTTGAACTTGTATTAGTAAACTGACACTGAAACTGAAAGCTAAGCAGTCGAAGAGAATGACCGATGTGCATCGCGTCATCATCAGTAGTCTTTTTGCTTGTGGCTTTTTCTTCAACCGGCATGCTGCACATTGCATTCGATTTAAAATAACTGTTGTAATTGGCACAAGCGAACTCGCTTATGGGACAATAGGAATAATCATACAGAACACATTCGTTCCTTGAGACGGTTGCTACGCGACCCTGTACATGGTATACAGAGCCAATGTGTATACCGAAGATATCAACGGCGAAGTAGGCCTTTTTGCGTTTGGAAGCAAGGCAGGGTCACAGTGTTTGCTGTCTGTCCCGTGAAGCATAAAACACGCTTGAAACATCACTCCGTGGTTACCATCCTATAGCACAGCCTTGCGGCTACAAACGGGGCTAGGAGATTGAAGCCATAGCGTAATGTGTCATTTAAAGTGTTCGTGTCGATAGTTTTTCTTTTTGTACGGCAAACAAGAGGCTTTCCTGCCTGAAAGCTACCAAAGCGACTTACATTTCAGTAGTTTCATGTTCGCGTCCTTGCAGGCGTCTTCGTATACTGCGTTGTAGAGTCTTTCCATACCTTCCAGTTCAGGGTGAGCATCGAGACATGAACTCATCTCCTCTTGGCACGGTGACGCAGCGTCATGTTGCCTGCAACGAAAGGAAGAAAAAAAAAGACACCCATTTATGCGCCTCCTACAACAGAAACGTTACTTGCACGTGCCTAATTGGTGTGCCCCTCAGATATTTTTCAGAATTGTAATAACCGTTTATCAGAGCTTAGCATGGGCACACGCACATGCACAAACGAGAGAAGGAAAGCCGAGGGGCACCGCATTTCTTTTTTTTGTTGGTCATAACAATTTAAAGCTAAAACACAAAAAAGGAATAGCTTTAATTACAGCAACGGCTTGGTTGCCTTTAGGGGTCATGGGAACCAGCGGAGAATGTTCTCGCAGTCTTGCTTGAAGCACGTAAATGCTAACCTAAATGACCAAAACGATCAAGTAATCGGTAAAAAAAAAGAGCTTGCTATTGTTCTGATCCCAAACACAACCCCCTCGTTCATTTTCGTGTCGTTGATCATATCTCGGATATTCTGGAAATAACTTGAACTGTGCTTTGGTTTAGGTTTGTTTTCAGTTCGCTTGAAATGGTTGAGACGTAGGCTGCACCTGGGGTACAGGGCTTTCTGTCTGTTTTTCCTTAAAAACTCACGTTTACCCGTGTGAGTAGAAATGGTCATAAAAATATCGCATCTCGGCTGCAGCCCCAAGTTAGAAAATGAGCTCTTTTTGTCTTGAATACATATCACCTACCCTCCCTCGAAGCATAGTTGCAGTATCAACACTTTAATTTCCACTAGAGTTCTCCCAAAGCTAGTTAAATTATCACGGTTTCAAGCATTATTAGCAGAGTGTATTTAGGCTTACTCGAAAAAAAAAATTTAAGACAGCTTCGCATTAATGGTGCCAAGCCTGAAGGAAGAGCGGAGCTTGGTGGCCTTCCTTGTATCTCTTTATTTTTCTCTTCTTTTCTTCCTTTCTCTTTCTCTCCTTCTATCTCTAGTTCTCCCTCTTTATTTAAATATCTTTCTTTCTCTTTCTCTCTCGATTTCCTTCTGTCTCTTTCTTTCTTTATTTCAATTTCTTTCTATCTCTTTCTATCTCAGTCCATTTATGTGGCTGTCTTCCTATATATTGCTCTTTCTTTCTATATCTTTCCTGCTCTCTCTATTTCTCTTTTTATATATCTCTCTCTATGCTCGTTCTCTCTCCTATCAGAGTTATTGCACCCCACGCCGAACAAGTCGACGCGCGTGGTCTGGTAGCGAAGATCCAGAAGAGGGCGAAGAGAGTGCGTGGCAGTTTATGATGATGATGATAATTTTTGTACACGACCGACGGACTTTCTCGACGCTTAAGCTCAGCTGTTAAAAGAGATAGACCTGCCTATAAGAAATCAACAATTACAGGACGAGTGTGAATAATGGTGCATGCCATTCGTATAGTGTAGTAAACCCTTGGTTGAATGTTTTACACGCGATACTTCAGATGTGTCAGGTTACCTGACCGAAATTCAGCACGGCCCGCCATTTTCACTGATTTAGACTATTCCGGGCGGAGAGCCTTCGAGAAATATTTCGCGCGGTGCTGGACATCTCGAATGGAAATGCTTGCACGCTCACTCATGACCACTTTGATATATCAACAGATGGCCTCTGCGTAATGGGCTGCAAATAGACTCTACGCAAGATGGCATATTAGTGGTTGCACCCATCTGGGCTGATTTTTAGGCTCTCTAGCCCACCTTTTAGAATACAAACGTGTCTTGATGTGACGATAACGTAAGAAACTATAGTGTACTCACTTGCACAGGCCTTCCAGTTGGCTCACGTTGAGTGGCCCTCTTGCGAAGTCATCGAGGAAACTCTCAAGGATGCCTTTGTAGCACTGGCGAACTTGCGTCACGTTACATGATTGGGCAGTGGCAGCAGGCACTGTGAGATGAACGCGTAGAGATGCATTACCTCAACGAGTCTTTATTTACTTTCTGATTACGCAATGTCTGAGGTATTAACGCGCGATTTTTATTTCGAGGAAAAAAAAAGAACACCCTGTATAGGTGATTAAAGTTGTGTCAGTATATCGGGACAAAATATGCACGGAGCTCTAGCAAAGGCACCTCAACATGTGTGCGTTGCAAGACACCTATCGCAAACGAATAACACTGGGCCGAGCTCCCTGAGCACATCTTCGTTAAGTGTTTAGGGAGTGTCAATCAGTTGTCTGAGGCGAAAAAAGCACTAAGGGGGTTGGCTTCACGGAGTATTAGATGACCCTCCTACACTCTAAAGGGAGTAAAAAAAACATGGCTGATCCCTCTGTCATAGGAATCGGTATAACACGAAAGTGAAACCTGTCTTAACAGACGTAGTTGAGCGTTTGTTGTGCATTTTTTCGCTCTAAGCGCGAAGGAATGAATGCTAGAGCATCAAATTGTAATGTTACGCGAAGAACGGCAAGCCGCTCGAAACTTGCAATGCGCTGCTCAAGCAGAAAGGACGCGCGGAACGAACATACACAGGATGAGCGCGAACTGTCACAGTTGTAACTTATTTCTGTGTGAGCAGCGTGCTCCTTTCGCAAATGCGGCCGCTGCAGTGAGCGAGGTGACCTTCGTGCTCTCAACGGAAACTTGCAGGCAGAGCGCAAGACGTACAAACCACCGAGGTCACGAGATAAGCGCCAGCACGAGCGACCGCGCCCTGTCGAGGCGCGCGCTAATACGCGTGGGGGACGACTTTTAAAGCGCGCTCTTCGAGCCCTTCGTGCCATCTCGCTAGTGATAACGAAAACACGCTGTACCGCCGATCTCTGAGTACCGCCACCGGCAAATGGTGTACGTAAATAGCTCGCTCTTAACATAGCGGTGAACATGCCGTCTGTGGCGGAGTCGTTTCGCGCTGCGCGCTGGCGATCGAGAGGTCGTAAGTTCGACTCCCGGTGACGGAACTTTTTCTTATAGTTTTTCTTTGCCATATGTTAGTCTTTATATTTTAAAACGTCATGTCCGTGACGGAAATGCGTCAGTGGAGCCTGGTGGACCCCGGCATAAAACACTATCTTGTTAAAAAGGTGTCTGGACTAATAGAGAACTAATGGCACTGCGATATCCATTAATGCACTTTTTGGACAAGCAACACCACGCACTTAGTATCTATTGTGCACGCAGAGAGTACGCAGACATCACAAGCTATGCGGTGGCACCTTATAACAATAACATTTAGTAACAACACATGCGCCTCATTGATTAACGGTTAGTCTCTACAGGTGTGCCATAGAGATCGGCAATCTGTGTCCATATATAATCGGCACCAGGCGGACGGTGTATCCGCACACATGCACCACGAGGACGATCCATTCACTGTTAATGCAGATCATTTTTTTTTAAATCCACAGCTGTGAAGTGTTTACCTTCAAAAATACACACTGTTGGGCTAAGTGAACAGGTAGCACTACAGGACAATAAACGTTCTCCGTGACAAAATATGCCGTTCTACGGCACACTTCAGTGCGAATTCCACATTGAGAATTTCCGACGAATGTCTGCAAAGTGTATTGGTAAATATTCGCACAATTAAAATGCAAAAAGGTGATTGCAAATGAGTACGTTTCCTTGATTTGTGATCAAAGTAAACTACTCCCCTGAATGTAACCCATGCATGACATCATTCCAGGCATAAAGGTTGCTTTGATCTCGCAAAAAGGCAATTTTGTGTGGTGTGTGTGTGTGTGTGTGTGTGTGTGTGTGTGTGTGTGTGTGTGTGTGTGTGTGTGCGTGCGTGCGTGCGTGCGTGTGTGCGCTTGATCGTCTGTCTGGCTTTCCTTTGTTTTCATGTGCCTGATAATGCAAAGTGCGCGCTAAACCACTTTTGCCTCCTCCGTGCAAGATAACCGAAATGACCGTTCGATAAAGGGACAACACGTGCAGTGGTCTGGCACGTACAGAGTGATGGGCCCATTGTTTTAGAGTGACAGTCGAGTACGTCGTTGCGTGGTCCTTGACGTAGTTTCGGTTTGAGCGGAAATGTCGCAGATGTAAAACTGGAGCTGCGGCCATCAATTTAGAAATCCAAATCTGAGTATTTCGGCCGAAGTGCAGTAACTGGAAAAAATTACCAAGAGTAGTGAATTATCGCTGGCCAGAAAGCATATTACGACGACTTAAATGGGGCAGAAGAAGCAGCTTGGTCAGATGTATTGCATATCGCTGCCGACACAACAGGTAACGCGACTTCTTCGCACCGGCATGTCAGCAGAATTTGTAGGACCATGACATACTTTCAGTATCTCTGTGACTCTTTCCGATGCCGAAACTATATGTATGAATGGCTGTTCTCGACGACTGGACACACTTATCGCAGTTATGTTTGATGCGCTACAAGGCTCTGTGGCTAAATAGCGTCGAAATACCTTGATTTCTCCTGTAATGAAATAGGTTGCGAGAATTTCATATAGACGAAATTTTCTCCTCAGAATTTGGTGCGTTGAACTTCTCACGGGCTTGAATTCGGATGTGAAGTTACGACTGCATAAAAAAAAACTGAATTAACTAGTCGCGAGTGCAACTCTACATATGTACAGCGCTACTTTCCATGATCCGTCAAAAATCTTTTGACAGCTCCAGTTTCCGGTGTACCATAAAAATTGCCCGCTTCTGCAAATATTCGTTGTGGGTGGTGTTCTTGTTAGGATGCATTTCCTGCTGTGTAACTGAGACTTTCGGCTTATTGTTTTTCAGAAATGTTATGACATCTTCTCTGGGTACTTGTAAAAATCGTCGCGAACATGACGGAGACACAAGACGAGGAGGACACTGAAAACAAAGCGTTATTGAAAAAGGGAAGCACAAAAAAATTACACCATCTCCAGCTAAAGGGGACCATGAGGCGATGCGAAGCTGGAGCACTTGCACGATCGCGTTCCGTTGGCGTTCGCTGGGCATGCTATCGACCTCGCGTCGTGGAACGCGAAGAGGAACACTACGCGCGTCGTGTCTTCCGTCTAGCCTGGCCGTTAATTCTCACAGGGCGTGCGGGGAACGTCGACAGGCGCGCGAGAGAGAGGCAGCGTAGGAAAGGAGAGAGAGGGGGAGGGGACGCGCATGCGCTGGCCCTCATTGCGGCGCTGCGCAGGAGAGAATTTCGGCATGTTGAGCCCGCATTTCAGAGGAGCCAACCGAGGCAAGCGCTGGACTGAACGCGCGCAGCGCTCTACTATTTGAAGGAGAGGAGACTAGAGGAGGAGAGTAGCGTGTGCGCCGTGAAAGCAGAAGCGAGAACGCAGGAGAAGCGCAAGCAGGTGCTGGTAGAAAAGTGGAGAGAGTAACGCGCAACTGTTGGAGAGACGGAAGGAGGAGAGTCACGCATGCGTAGTGTGAGTGCGGGCTACAACGCTGCGTGCGGATTACCACGCCGCCTTATATACCCCCGAGCACGAGATACTTCGCATCTAAAAATTTTCCACAGCTCATTGGAGCTGCCCAATATCTGTCGACGCGCATGGCACAGTAGGTCATCACACGGACACGAGCACATCCGCGAACCAAGCTAGACAGAAATGGCTGAAGCGGAATTGTATTGAGTAGGCGAAATGACAAAAGTGTGCGCCTTACTGTAGGTCCACACGACCAGTAGCCATGAAGTCAGCATCCACTCCGCCCAAGAATTTCTGACGCCCATTGAGAACACGGACGACAACAGGCCACGATGGGAACAGATGCGTTTGGCAGCGTCCGCAAGCCGTGCCGGATAGCGACTGTGCTTGCCTAGCACGTGGAAACGGAAAGAAAGAAACATGCCAGGCTCAGTGAATGCAAAAAAAAAAATATGAACGACAGATAAGCGGACAGGATGGGAGATAGCGGAGTATATAGTTTCGGCTCACACGCGGAGGAAGAGAGTACGAGATACGAGACAAGCGGGTATCGGTGTAAGGCTAACCTGTAAATGCCCGTTGTTATCAGTGTTTTGGCAAGTAGGTTTTCATAGCAGCGTGCAACGTGCCCATTTTCCTTTGCAACGCGCTCAATGAGTTGGACAAACGACCTCGGCCGCCACAAAGAATTCCACGTGATCGGCAGGACATAAAATCGTAGAAGGAATGGAAGTGATACCAGACGAAACGGTCAGGTTAATAAAGAATTCTCGAACAGCAATTCTGCTAATTTTACAGAGCCTCATAATATAGCGATTGCTTGCAGAGACCATTTTAGTATTACTGACGGCAAACAGCGTCATTCGACTTTGCTTAGCTTTCCGCGCTGTTCTCATTCGTTTTATTTATTCCCCACAACATCGCAAGAAGTACGTAATACTATCAAATCTCTCAAATCAACCGGTCCAGGTCGCGATCTGATACACCCCTCAAGCGTTAAGCTTGTGTTTAAAAAAGTGTCCCCTGCACTACCACATATAGTAAAAATATTATTTAAATGTCGCATTGTTCTCAATCGCCTTAAATTAGACAAACATATCCCACTGTTAAAAAAATGTGACCGTAATTGTATGAATAGCTATTGACCGATCTGCATTTTGTCTTCCTTAAGTAAGGTGATCGAAAATGTAATATACAATCGTTTATCGGATTATTCATCAAAATTTAATCTTTTAACTCCAGATCAGTTCGGTTTTCGTCAGAATTTGTCGACTGAACTATCAATTATTTCTTTTACTGACAGTGTTGAATTAGCTATTGATCAAGGACTGTTAGTCGATGCCCTATTTATTGATTTCTTTAAGCCGTTTGACACACTTTATCATCGTATTCTTTAAGTGAACTTGAATGTCGCAGCATTTCTGGGCCGCCCTTATAATTAATTAGCAACTACCAAACTGGCTGGCCATATACAGTCCGAATTAATGGTGTTTTTCCCTCACTAAAAGTAAACATAGGTGAAGCTCAAAGATCAATACTTCGGCCACTGTTATTTATCATATTTGCTAATTATTTGCTACAACTTCTAACACATACACCATGCCTTCTTAATGCCTACGACACCACTGTTTTCGCACCCGGTCAAAATTTATGTGCATTGCAGCATAAGCTTAACACTAATTTAGTTAATTTTATTCAATGGTGGGTAAAAGCAGTTATTATAAGCCAAGGAAAGTATAGGGCATGTTATACTTTCCTTGGCTTGATTGTCTGTTAGTTCTCATTAATTTTTGTGTCTGACGAGGAGAAACGAGCCCTTAAGAGAGTTCTTAGCGCCATATTCAATAGTTTATACAAAAAAATCTCAGTATTTATTTGCATCATTTTCAAAACACACTCATTTTTTTCAACAACACATTCTTATGTTTTTATAGTACGCGTACATGAAATGTGATCTCTAATACTGCTTATCATCTTAGAGTAACATGTATGCCGCACATCTTCAGCCGGAAGCTTTGCAAAAGCAGGCATTAGTATTAATTGCATTCCAGTGGCAAACATTTCACTGTTCGTTTTCGTTGCCCAAATGCTTTACATTTGCGCATGTTATTCAATAATAAGTTTTACGACTTATTATGTTTCGTCTCACAAATACCGAGCTTAATATTCCTGTATTTACTCACTCTAGCCCCATCAATAATATTAACACAATAATTTCAGCACAGCTCAGTCTACTCCTTTCAAAATCTAAAACCTATATGGGAAATTCACTGGCACGTTTTGAGGCATTTCGCTATAGAATTTCAATACCATCGGATAAAACGTCATCTGCATTATTATCATGCAGGCGTAGAGCAAAGAGCATTTATGAACACTGTAATGGCATATAGTATCTAGTATCTTTCAACAACATAGAGTTAATATAGTTTCTTCTGCAATAAATTATACAATGTACTGTTCTTAAGGCCAATTCTTTTTAATCTTTGCCCAGAATTACACTTCTCCACGTTGCAAGTTTTATATGCTAGGGGTGTGCGAATATTCGAAAATTTCGAATAGCGAATCGAATAGCATTCTATTCGATTCGGTACTCGAATCGAATAGTACATATTCGAAATACCGAATATTTTCCGAATAGTTTTCGAATAATCAGCGCCGACGGGAGAACTCGAAAACAACTAAACTCTGGAACAGCCAACGATCATTTTTCTTCTTTAATCATTAAATTACCAATATGCATACAGCCCGAGATTTTACGAGACTACCGACGCTGTATTGATTAGCGGATGAAGGTGTTTTTTTCTGAAAACTCCACTCTTGCTCAATTTTTGCTATGCTGCACCTGCATCGCATTACCCAGTTCCTGTCTTCGTCTTGTAATAACTGAAGGTGGGGACTGCGGCTACATTCAGCTTCACGAATTACAACAGACGCAAGTGGCGTGTTTGCATAAATTTTTCTTGCAGATACAGCTTTCAACACTGATGTTCACACGCTTTCGGTGCCGAGCCCCATGTTGTAATGACAGGTTTATCCGTTTTATTACAGCCTTAGCTGTATGCGTGGTGTTCGGTTCAAAACAGATTAGTTTTTGTGTCTCAATTTTATTTAAAAGAAGGCGAGAAGCCTTGATTACGGTATCACTGCTGTGTTTCAACCTGCACTTACAAGATATTTCGAAGGCTCAGGTTGCTGCTGTGTACGAGCTTACCTCAGTTTTCATAACTGAAGTATTTTGAGTCGCTTAAAAGTAACCGTAATTTTCTTTGGTGAAAGTTTGTGAATATTCGTTTAATTGAAAATGTCGTGGAGTTGTCTTACTATTCGAAAACTATTCGAAGAGTATTATTTTGTATTCGTATTCGATTCGGTGTCATCACTATTCGATTCGTATTCGATTCGGTTCCAAAATTCACTATTCGCGCACCCCTAACCGAATAATTCGATCCGACTTTCGAATAGCTAGTATTCGAAGTTTGGAATAATTCGACAGGACGAATATCTAAAACGCGAGAAAGGCCAATGGTTCAACTTGGTTAGGGTGGGGTGGCAAAAACTAACGCTAACGTCGTTACAGTGGGCCTTCCGTTAAAACTTTCACTGACCTCCTGGTTTAAAAGCGAGCGTATGCTGACCTTAAAGGAGATTATGTCATTTCCGCACGTAGAAAAACACATGAGAAAACTGTCAACCCTTCACAACTTCGTTCGCGAAACGAAGGCACGGTATTATTGCGTAGTTCGGTCGTGTATGCCGCAAGCGCCGTAAAACGTCCTGACTTTGCCCTGCGAAACCCTCGGTCATTGGGTTTGCATGTTAAAATTTGTGCACGCTGGGCAGTCACCACTGCCGCACCGAACTATTCGTTCAGAAACTTCCATCGTTTTGGCACGCAGGTAAAACGCTGCTGTGAACGGGCGCCCGAAGATTTTTGGGCCCGGAGCACCCGTGGCAGTGAAGCACAACATTACCGTTGTCAGATGAGTCGATGAGCCGAAAGAAAACTAGCCACAGTACCCATCTCTGTGAGGAGGTTAGGAGTGGCGCTGCTGACTGGAATGGCGGCTCTTATATCAACATGCTTGCGCGTCCATAAAAACTGAAAGAAAAGCCACTCTCGAATAAGTGCGTAATAAAACTGTCGGCACGCCGCATAGCGTCCCTGATTTTTCCTTTGTCTTGCCGTAACTGGAGGTACACATTTCGTGTAAATATGCTATTCGATATTCGATATTTTTGGCCACTATTCAGCACTATTGGATTTGAAGTCGATTCGAGGTGAAATTTCACTATTCGCACACCCCTGCTATTCATGCGAGGGGCATTCATAGACTTGCGAGGGGCATTCATATGGGCAGCACCCATAGGGAAAGTCCGGCTAACTCAGCACAGGTGAAGGTGACGCATGCAGCCTCCTTTGGTTACGAAATGTTGCCTCACCCACCACGCTCACCGTGACTTCTTCTCTCGCATAATAGCACACTGCGCGGGAAACATTTTCTGCCAACGAAGAAACCATTGCTCAAGTAAAACTCTTTCTGAACTCTGAAAATGAAAAGTCCCTACTGCAGTGGCCAGCAGCAGCTCATTCACCGTTGGCAGAAGTTCGTGACCTTGGAAGGAGATAATATAGGGAAAGAATCAACTTCCACTAAAATTTCGTCTCTTTGCCTCTCTTTCTTCATTCCAAGGAAACGAACTTTATGAATGCAACTTAATAAAGTGGCTGACTGGGCTAGTTGGTTGTACTTGTGTAAATTTGTTTTAGTTATTTCGTTTTATTCTCTCTTTGTTTCTGACGACCTAGCTATTGAACATTATACAATATGAGTCACTTTTATTCAATATTCTATTAACCCCCATTTATATATTCTCAGCAGGTCCCCCCGACAGCGGTTACTTCGGGACCTCTGATTGTTGTACTCGTTTCCATTCCTATATTTTATTTTGTCAAAAATAGGTATTGATTGACTGATTGAAGAGAAGTGGCGCTTCTTTCCTTCCACCGATTGCAATGAGAACGCACTTCCCGCGTTTTCTAATGATTTATTAATTTTTTCTGCGCATGTGCTTTTGTTTTTTTTTTTTCATTTCTTTGGCTCTGCGCCCTCTTTCCAACCCCTATCACGTCCGCCCAGCGCAGGGTAGGAAACAGGGTGCTGATATCTGGTTGACCTCCTGCTTTCCTCTTCATCTCTCTCCCTCTCTTTCGCTTGGTAGAGGATAATACAAGTGCTCAAACTTGGGCGTAATGTGAAAGATGAGTGTGCGAATACATTAGTAAATGAAGCCGTTGGCATGAAAATCTTGCGCTGGACCGTGATTGACGCTTTGTCTTCGTTAAAAAAAAAGAAAGCCAAAAGAATAACTGATTTGCTGAAAGATCGGGCTTGTGTTGTGTTATTATGTTTTATTTCCGCACAGTGTAACGTTTAACACCGCTGACCAAGTCTATGTTGTTTCTGTTATCGGGGGCATCTAAGTGGGCGCGATAGGAGAAATTGTTTTCTTAATCGGCAGCCACTGCACCAAATTATATGAAGATTTTGAATCTGAAAAACAGCTGGCGTATATTTACTGTACCGAGCACAAATTTTATAATTTAAAACGTGACACATTTAAAATCATAATTGTTTGAAAGTGCACTTTTCCAGGAAACAAAACTCAATAGCTCTGCAGCGAAGAAATGGTAAAACTTGAACACAATTTCGTAGGCTGCGCGTAATATCAAATCAATACTGGACAAACTTGATTATCATGCACATCTTTGAAATATAGAAATTTTTAGGGTGACATTTGCAAAACCACAGTAAACATTGCTAAGAACTTACTTAAGTTGTTAATTTATATCATCTACTTTTCCACAGTCAGATTTTCTGGGGGATGTATAGTTTACAGAACTGCGATATCTGTTTTGTGTTCGCAAGTGTGCTTGAAAAGAAACGTCATTGCAGGAAGAAATAAAGAAAACGGGACCTGCTGCAGTCTCTGCGATTAGAACTACGAACTTGTGAACTTCCATTTTCTTTTCTAACTAACTAAGCTTTGATTCGTAAAAAGCTTTTTTCCAAAGCAACTGGATTAACTGATCCCCAGTGGATATACACTGCGCTGTAGTACGTGTGTATTGTAGATTGTGCGCATTTATGCTTTCTCTCTCTTTTACAACCTCATTCCCCTTGTAGGGTTCCAGACTGAATATAATCTAATTACCCTCCGTACCCTTTCTGCATTGTTTCTCTTTGTGTAAATTTTTCTCGTGTTCAAGTGCGCCTGGCACTTGCAGACACCATATTTTTTTCGTCGCCCCGGCTGACGTGGTAGCGTATACTTTTAACTTTTTCCTCATACAGACGGTAGGCGTTGTGCGCCTCCGACATGGTGGCCTTTTCCAGCAAGCTGCCACTTTTCTCTCTCTGGTTGTTCATATTATTAAAGACTAAATGATTTTTATACTAAAACCACTTTTCCAGACAGTAAAAAAAAAACAACCGCGAACCCTGAATAAGCGTTTATTGCGTCTATGTAGTAGCAGTTGTGTTGTGTTTTTGTTGTCTATGTATTATTAGGCTGACTTTTTTGAATGACTTATGTCAAATCGCAGTGACTGCAGGAGAGGCCATTTTCTTGTTTTCTTACCGCAATGACGATTGAGTTCAGGCACGCTTGCGAGATGCTCTTCAACCTCAGAAAGCTTTCGTATCAGGTAATGGTGGGAATATTTACTGATCGAACATTTGTGTGCGAGAAAGTGGCAACAGCAGATTTATCAAACCTTCCAATTTCATTAGCATCGCTTGGTCGGTTGATCAATCAATCGAAAGGAATGGTGCCTACTTGATGTAGCAGCTGTTGGGTTTTACGCGGGGAAGCAGACCGTTAGGCGAAGTGACGCAATGGGGAGAGATGCATGCGTAGGTTTGGGCAGGATGCACAGTGCAATCACAAAACGCCAAAGAGGGTTTCGCTTGCGCGGTAGCGCACTTAAAGAAAGAAAAGTGCTCGAAATGCTGATGTCCGAAATCAACAAAAGGCGTTTAAATTTGCGTCGGGATCAACAGATGAAGAAATAGTGTCGCATGATGCCCTTTCATTCATGTAATTCACAAATTATTTTAAAATACTTGGTTGTCACGATGCTTAGCGCGAATAGAGACAATACACACTCATCTGAGTGGGCCTATAGCATCACATTAGCACTCATGGCACGATCACAAGAAATGCTGCAATTACCGCCTAGCACGTATACGTGTAATACTGGAAAAACAAAGAAGAAGAAAAGAAGCGGTAAAATATGCTGCGAGGGAACCCGAAAATAAAAGAACAAAAAAGGACCGTGACAATAAAATAGTTTCAGATTGTGGAACGAAGTCAGAGTCAAACATATTATCGATCGCTTGCTAAGCGTTGATAATTCAGGATAACAAGTAATTGAGGATGACATTGCTGTTTAAGAGATTCGGAATTTGGGAATATAATAACTGCAGTCCATAACTAGTTCTACTTGCTGGCGCGATAGGCGTGAAATTCCTGACATCATATCTTGGTGGAGGAATAACTTATGTGGATAAAAAGACTTCACAGTCATCTGCGTGAGTGAGTAAATATAAGTTCCACAGGAGGCTGACGACGCATAGCGCGGATATTCGGAATAGTGTCCATAATATTGTCACACGCGTTTATTAACTTTATTTTGATGTGTTCGGATGTCGCCCGCAAAACTGCTACCAACGCTCGGCGCAGACCAAGCCAGAATGCTTCATAAGCTTCGCGTCTGTTTGAGGTCATTCCGTTAAAATTACGCGCAGAACTCGAATAGCCAAGATTATTCCAGAGCTTGTACAAGCACCAGCGATCACGCTGGAAAGTTCTGTGCATGATGTATAAAAGCAGGCTCGTTCCAGTGATGCAGTGGCGTAGGCAGAAATTTTTTTCGGGGGGGGGGGGGGAGGGGGGGCACGCCTTTGATCCGACGTGGGATCCGGGCAGTATAGGCAAGTGTCATTTTGTGCTCTGCATACCAAGAAAGAAAAAAATTTCAGGGGGGGGGGAGGCACGGGCCCGGTGTGTCCCCCCCTCCTGGCTACGCCATTGCAGTGAAGATCAGTTGATCGACGGCCGACGCTCTGTTCGCCGCTATCAGTGTACAGTGTGTATTGCTTGCTTGCAGTCTGACTTTCCGTTTCCCGGCCACAAGTTCGGCCAAATAAAGTTTCATCTTGGACACGCCGACTGTTGCCTTCTTCAACGTCACGACCACGTGAAAATATGTTCGTGATACGGTATACTACGAATACGTAAAACTGCTCTCCTTAATTTGTGAAACATATATTTTCCTTAATTCTAACGAACATCATGCGCCGATGCTTGAGCGGACAAGCGTTCTCACTGCAGCGTCGGCGCACACGTTATGGGTCAATGTAAATAATCCGCTCTTCGCTTATGCCTGATGTCCTAACTAATAGCGCACCGATATTTTCAGAAGGCGGAGTCGTTTTACGACAAGAAAATCGGGTAAATAATATTCTCAGTACAGTAGTGCAGCCCGCAGAAATATGTCGTCGCTGGGATTAACTTAAATATGTAAAATGAAGTACGAAAGGACGGACTAATGGGTTTGTGGTAGTACATGATTCATGCTGTAACGCAAGGAACCACATGGACGGTGTCCCGTTGTGCTATTTTACCGTCCACGTGGTTGTTCGTGCTGCTGCGTGAATCACGAAAATAAATTGCTCGATTTGAGAATTACTCTCCGAAATGCTAAGGTGTCAATGAAACGATTGTAGGCAATTATATCGAGTGTTTAACTGCAGAGTTTTCGCTGTAGTTAAGTGCCTGTAAATGTTTTTTTTGTTTTTTTACGGTTGTAAAAGCAAACAAAATTTGCAATAGAGCGAACTTGGGCATGTTGGCGTAGCATAGTGAAACACACAGCGCGTGTGTTTCCTTCCTGTGTCCCCGTCGTAGTTTCGCGCTGTGTGTTTCACTGTAAAAGAAAGAAAAGAAAGAAGAAAAAAGAAAATAAGCCCAGGTTCACTGACTTATTAACGTCGCAAAGGCTGATGAAAAAGCGAAGCGTTCTCCGCCTCTTCGTCTTGCCTCGTTTGAAACTCAGGGTATGATGCAAGCAGTTCACGTCTGACCTCAGCTTCTCCCACTCGAAGCTTTCCTGCCCTCCGCTCGCGCTTGGTTTCGTCATCGCTTGCGCGGGCTTCTGGATCATAACGACGTGGTCGTTGCCGTTCACGCGCCGATTCCCATTGATGCTCCCGACGGGAAGCTTCTGCTTGTGAATAGCGCGCGACTTTTACCCATCGCCGAAGATTCGAGCAAGATACGTAGGCCTTCTGCCTGTAAATGAATGCCGATTTCGTTCTTACCTATAGTACGTGTTCCGTGGGACGTTCAGGGTAGTTATAAAGAGAATCTTCATTTTTTAGTAGGCCAGACGTGAGTGGTGGGGCTTGCCCAATTTCTGTGGCACATACCAGCTAGAAGCTACGAGCCGCGTTACGCCTATAATCCTAAGAAAACCTCGTCCATAAACAGCTTCGATGTTAAGATGATTCATGGGTACATTCACACGCACGCCAGAACGAAGCGGTAGCAACTAGGGGTGCTATTCTGAACACTGTCAAAGTCCACCATCTTCTGAAATTTCGTAATGGCGGCATTTTAATCCAATGAGAGAGGCTGTAGCAGCCCTCTGAGTCAATCAGAGTTGACCGATGGGGGAATTTGACAAAATGGCTGAATTCGATAATCTCCAGAATAGCACCCCAGGTACACCGTAAGCTTTGTTCATGGGCAGCCGCACAAGATCGCACGTCGCCTTTATTTTGGTACCGGGATTTTCCAGCGATTGCTGTCATTTCATTCCGTGGCCACTCTTTGACCCTATCGATAACGCACCCTTATGCGAAAGGTTTCAATGGCGCGACTGATAAAGTAGAGCAAACAGAAAATAGGAGGGAGTGTCAAGTGGGAACTTTGAAGCCCAGTCATAACCTTGCCACAATAGAGAGAATAATCCAAGGCGAAGCAGGGAATGCGCACACAAACACGTGATCGCTTAAAATGACAGGAAAGCGATGCCTGGCGTGCGCTCATGCGGGATCCCCTGCACGGTGGGCGCGTCTGGTCACGCGTCCGTATGCCTGTCGCCTGAACTCAAGCGGATTTAATTTTCCAGCTTTCGTTTTAAAGCGCAGCTCTTACACGTCCGTTGGCGGGTTCCGCGTCGTCATAGTGCGTAACTGAGCAAATTATTGGCAAGTGGAGGATGAAAGACAGCGAGCACAGAGGGCAGCTAGCGTAATGAAGAGCGCGGGAATCGTTCCAGCACACTCTATCGCGGGAGCTCGCGCTGTTATGGCTTCCGGTAAGGTGACGTGTTTGCGAGCCCTTACACTCCTGCAAGTGCGGCCTCCTTGAACTTTTACCCATTCAGTCATTCCAACGCTAATTCCAATTGGCGGAACTTTGCCTCAGTTGCGCAAAAGGTTAGCCAGTTGCGCAATTGGCACAGTTTGCACGAAGCTGGTGCAAGTGCTTCGTCTGCAGCTACTGCTGAACGAACTGCTTGAGCAGAGGCTTAGTGGCGCCGAGGCCGGAACTCTGCTGCCCTCCAATTTCGGATTATGTAGTACCAAATCGTCGGTGATATTTAAATGCGAAGCATTTCTTAGCGAACCAGAGACACTATTAGTGTTTCTATCTATCTATCTATCTATCTATCTATCTATCTATCTATCTATCTATCTATCTATCTATCTATCTATCTATCTATCTATCTATCTATCTATCTATCTATCTATCTATCTATCTATCTATCTATCTATCTATCTATCTATCTATCTATCTATCTATCTATCTATCTATCTATCTATCTATCTATCTATCTATCTATCTATCTATCTATCTATCTATCTATCTATCTATCTATCTATCTATCTATCTATCCGCCTGGGTGCTTTCGTGATGGCCTCCTTAACTTGGTGTAGACCAAAATTGGCATGGGAAAGTAAGAGGGTTTGACGAATAGGCCTGTTTGGTCATGACATGACTAGTGTGACAGGGCTCTGGCGTACGTCGTCAAATCCTTTACTGCAGACAGGTGTGGCACGTACCATACCACGCATACCACGGGCCGCCGTATGCGGGTATGCACCACAGGTGATTGACAGTATATATCTACCCAGGAAAGTCGAGAACAAACATTGGCAATTTAAATGCGAGGATGTTAAGAAAAACCGACATCGGCAGCATTGACCCAAAGAATGCAAAGACTAAAAACCAAAATCCCAGCAGTAATCGAACCGAGATATCCTGCGTGGCAGTGAAACATTCTACCTCAGATTCACGCCAGGTCTTGAAACTGCTTTGGAAAAGGACCCTGTGCAGGCGTATGTTGGTGCAACGTCACTTGTGGTTGCAGTGCTGGTTATCTAATTTTATAACAAAGCAATAAATATTACGTATGTATTCCTATAATACAGGCGTCATGTCGGGTAAACGTCAATTGTGAACCCAGTGTTGGCTCCGCTTTTATAACAGTCTAATAAACATTACGTTTGTATCCCTATGATTCAGCAAGCTATATTCAAGCGATGCCCGACCCCGGAGGAATTCGCTAACGAAAGCTACGTACGATATTCACATCATCACACCGTAAAGTGCAGTTCGTTTCAATAATACTGACGTCTGTGGGTTACCCTTTAACCCCCAGTGTAGTCGACGTGCCTGGTAAGCCCACGATGTGCGCCCAACTACCAAACTTACAAAAGAACGTGGATTCACCTCGTGACACTGGGCTCAAAGCCAAAAAATGCAGCATAGACAACTATTCGCTGGCTGCTTCGCATGAAACCGATTCCCACATGGCGTGGGATCTGCCGAATTTTCCTGCTTAGTGTTGGTAAAATTAGCAGGTCCAACGCGTTGAACAACCAGTGGGAATTAAAGAGCAGTGCAGTTTGGGAAACAAAAATGAACAAAGCCCCTTGCACACAACACAGGCCCTGACTGCTTGGCGTGTATACGTGGATTTGTTCGTCCTTCTCATCTAAATTTTCGTGCTGTTTTATAGAACATGGCGTCCAACTAGCCCGCCAGTAGTTCCAAAAAGGAAAGAAAAAATATGAAGGGAGCGGCTTCACTGGAGGTTCGCTTGTAAACGCTACGCGCGCTACCTCATATATAATTTTTATAGTCGTTTTTCTTTCCTCCATGACTGATCAGTACGCCCACATACTTTCTACGCTATGACAGCAGCGTTAACGGCGCCCATTCTGAACCAGCGTATTGGTTACGCATTGCTTCATGAAGTATCACAGAGAGTATTCGTACAGCTTTGCCGTAAGACATATTCAGAGAATCCAGTGTGTTGCTTAAGATAAGCAGATTGACATGAAGCGAACCTTTTCTCTTGGCTGGCTATACAGCAATATGGCTGCCTCGATGGCCATCTGTGAGCACATCACAGGGGCAGAATTTATCATTCATCACGTCAGCGTCCCTGATGGTAACTAGGGAAGAGCAGAAAATGGCATTCTGCATGCGAGCGATTTATCCGCATACGAACGACCTATGATTTAAACTCAGGCCTCTAGTGCGTACCTTCGTGCTCGAACCACAGGTGCTTTCGCTTTTTCATTGCAATACACAGTTCTCGACAATTCAGAGGAAAGTTTATATTTTCTGCAGTTGTTCTATGAGCAAGAGAGATATCGTGCGGGGTACTAATGGAATACGTACTTTTGTACATATTTTTTAAAGAAGTTAAGTCAGGGACCTCAGAAAGTGATGTACGGTAGAAGAGCATCAGCCTTAGCATGATGTACTGCCATGCAGGATACCCATATAATATGCAGTCAATAGCATAGTAATATAACACGGAAGCGCATCCTCGTTTTCAACGATTACGAGCTTCACTCCCTGTGCGTACAAAGGGAAATCTTTGTTTAAGCTCTTGTGCAGGACATCCCAGAAGAACACCTCATTCCAGAGGACCAGAAACAGGTGTTCATTTTTTTCTGGTTTGCGGCATAAGAAACAAAGGGCTCCACAAGGAATGAAGAACTCCTTCTCAGACAAACACTCATTAACTTGTAAGACAGCAGAATCTGATTTAAAGAGGAAAGTTTTCATCCCCCCACGCACACGCATGTGTTTTGCATGTTTGAGCACGGTGCGCCATCAGGGGCGGCGCCAGGATTTTTTTACTGGGGGGGCCACCCAAGACAAGTGGGTTCCTTCAGGGGGGCAGAGAGGCTGGGAACATATGCATTGTATTTTGACTATGCTTGCTCTTGGGGGGGCAAAAGGGGGGCAGGCGGAAATTTTGGGGGGGGCTGGAGCCCCCCCAAACCCCCCACTGGCGCCGCCCCTGTGCGCCATGTTTCACCGGAGTAATCAGACAGGTGCAAGGGAATTAAGAAAACGCACAGTAGCGAGCCTTAAAAGGACGCATAGAACACCTTTCACAATATATCGAGTACAAGCAAAGGCGTTCAGATGCTTGGCGCGTTTTCACAACGCTGTCAACTTTCCATTGGTCTCATCACTTATGTGCACCATCGAGGTGCGAGCCCTGCTACACAGCTGGCACCGCTGTCGGCCATTTTTATGGCTGACCATTTTTATCGATATACGGGATAGCAGCAATGAAAGAAAAGAAGAAGAAATGGCTATGAGGAACTTTCCACAGGGTGAAAGACGAAATCACGAGGGAAACATGATAATGCAAGAAAAAGTGCATCATTGTTTCAGGTGAGATCAGGTAGCCTTGGAGTTGGAGGCGTAGTTACAAAGCGAGACACAATAAATGATATGCAGGTACTTGCTTTGCGAAAGCAAAGGGAACGACGGGACATGTTTTACTGGAATGCGCAGATGTCGACCTAGAATATTGGGCAACTAGCCCAAAACCACGAACTGGTTTCAGAGACAGCACGGGAAAGGTGAACGTGGCCGAAATAGAGGTAAGTTAAAGGTGGTGGAAAGATTTGTGAGGCAATGTCGGGAGGAAGGACAAAAAAAAAAAAGAAAAGAAAAACTTGGAGGGCGCTTGAGCTTCGCCTTCTAGAGTTGAACGCGATAGCGTATATATATGAAGCCCCGCGCGCATCGCCTTCAACTATGACGCAAAGAAAAGAACATTGGCGCGTAACATTTGCGGTTTCAAAGTATCCTAGATTGTATACTGCAAGTACAGTTCATAAATGACCACTGCGGCATAGGGCTTCTTTTTGCAACTTCGCGAAGTACCCACTATGCGTCCGTGAGGTGCCACGCGCAGCTGCACACTTTGTAACGAGTGGGCAGCTTCAAACCACCCACTTCTTGCGCACTTCACATGTTTTGACACTTGGTGCGATTCTACGATTCCGCCACGCAGTATTACATGCGTTAAGGAGACTGCTCCCACTACATGACATTTCTATAGCGTTTTTTAAATGCGAAGCATTTCTTAGCGAACCTCAGGCACTTTCGCCGTTTCTATCTATCTATCTATCTATCTATCTATCTATCTATCTATCTATCTATCTATCTATCTATCTATCTATCTATCTATCTATCTATCTATCTATCTATCTATCTATCTATCTATCTATCTATCTATCTATCTGCCTACGTCTGAGAGCTCTCCTGGTCACCTCCATAACTTGTAATGTACTAAAACTTGTAATGTACTAAAACTGGCATAGCAGGGGATCAGTGTATGACGAACACGATTCACTGGTGATGACATGAATAACGCTAAATACTCGTCGCGTACGTCATGAAATCCTTTCTCTAAGTCACGTGTGGCAGATACCCGCATACCAGAGTTCATGTTATGCGGGTATGTGCCACAGCTCAACCAACACAGCAACGGCGAACACACACATTGGCACGCAAGGAAAGTGGCAATAATAATATTGATAATGGTTGGGGTTTTATGTCCCAAAACAACAATATACTTATAAGAGACGCCATAGCGAAGGGCTCCGGAAATTTTGACCATCTGGTATTCTTTAACGTGCACCGAGATCGCACAGCACACGGGCATCTAGCGTTCTGCCTCCATCGAAATGCGACCTCTGCGGCCGGGATCGAACCCGCGACCATCGGGTCAGCAGCCGAGCGCCGTAACCGCTACACCACCGCGGTAGACGCAAGGAAAATTAGGGAGCTGAAGGCAGAACACCCCTGGAAGACGCTCAACTACCATCCACTCGTCCACGTGGTCCGTAACGTGGACTACGTGGATTACAAAAAAACCGGGCTCAATGCTTCCCTACAATAATCTGCCGAGAGAACCAGGCCTCTCATCATTACCGATGACTTCAACATTGACTTATGAAGACCCAACAACGTCTGGTCCTTATACTGCGTGAAAGACGGCTTGGAGGTAGACAGGGCATCAAAATACCTCGCTGCCACGTCCAGGACAGGAGGCATCATAGATAATTTCATCGTAAGAGGCATCCAGGATTTCCACCAGCTGTGCTATACCTCGCACTTCACTACACTTACACCCCTCGTAGCCGCGATCACGAACGGATCCGATTAACAAGTCCGATCCAGCTGCTGGTGCTCACTGATCACGGTGATGATGACCTTGTTCAAGAACTGTCAAGACCCGCTTCTACACATGCACACAGGTTCGTGAAACGTGCGTGCGTTCTGCGTCATATAGGTCAAATATAAGCATAACAACTGTCACGCAACTGTAACCAGGGCTTAAAGTCTCCCTTCATTGGAGGGGGGCCCTCATAATGCGGCAATACATATATATATATATATATATATATATATATATATATATATATATATATATATATATATATATATATATATATATATATATATATATATTCGGCTCTCTTCGAAAAGAGCCGAAGAGGGCGACCCATTACCAAGTTCGATCGCTTCGCTACAATTAACCCGGGTACGAAAAGGGAGCCGCCTGGCGACCTAGCGACTTGTCACTATGAGGGGGTCGTGGTAGGGCTTCAGGCGCTCCACGTTGACAATGTCGCGCCCTCGACGGCGCATGTCCGAAGATGGTTCTATGGGTTCGATCAGGTAGTTGACCGGGGATGTGCGTTCGACGATACGGTAGGGGCCTTCGTATTTCGGCAGTAGTTTTGAAGAGAGGCCGGTTGCAGTGGTAGGGACAGAGAGCCATACGAGCGCCTCCGGGGAGAAACGTGGACTCAGAAGTGGTGGTGCCACCGCGAAGGCTCTTCTGCCGCTCTTGTTCGTGCGTTGTAAAGGCCTTTGCAAGCTCGCGACACTCTTCAGCAAGCCAGGCTGTGTCAGAAATAGGCGCACAATCAGATGGATCCGGCTTGTAGGGAAGGATTGTGTCGATTGTGTGCGACGGGTGCCTGCCATACAATAAGAAAAATGGTGAGAAACCAGTAGTGCTCTGAGGGGCGGTATTGTAGGCGTACGTAACGAAGGGCAGAATGGCATCCCAATTTGTGTGGTCGGCGGCGACGTACATCGAGAGCATGTCGCCGAGCGTGCGGTTAAAGCGTTCGGTGAGGCCATTCGTCTGCGCATGGTAAGCAGTAGTTTTGCGGTGAACAGCGTTGCACTCTTTGAGAATGGCTTCGACGACTTCCGACAAGAAGACACGGCCTCGATCACTGAGCAGCTCCTGGGGTGGACCGTGACGCAGCATGAATCGATGGAGCAGGAAGGAGGCCACATCGCGCGCTGTAGCCGCAGGGAGGGCGGCAGTTTCAGCGTATCGCGTGAGGTAGTCTACAGCGACGATGGCCCAGCGGTTACCAGCGGACGTCAGAGGAAGTGGCCCGTACAAATCGATGCCAACGCGCCCAAACGGCCGGTCAGGGCAAGGTAGAGGTTGCAGACCTGCCGGCGACAGGTGCGTTGAAATTTTGCGGCGCTGACAATCGATGTAGGAGCGAACAAACTTCTGCACGTAGCGGTACATTCCTCGCCAAAAGTACCGTTGGTGAATGCGGTGGTAGGTTTTCGATACCCCAGAGTGTGCACACTGCGGATCAGAGTGGAACGACTCGCATATGTGAGAACGCAGACTGCGGGGTATTACTAGTAGCCACTGGCGACCGTCGCCGTCGTAAGTGCGTCGGTGGAGGAGGTCGTCGCGAACGGCGAAATGGTGGGCTTGACGACGCAATGCGCGAGAGGATGGTGTAGCCGATGGATCGGTCAGCAAGTCTATCAGTGAGGCAATCCATTGATCCTTGCGCTGTTCGGTAGCGATGGTGTGAACGTCGATTGAAACTACAGCTATGTGAGACACTGAGCTGTGGGCATTGTCGTCAGGCAAGGGAGAGCGGGACAGGGCGTCGGCGTCAGCATGCTGGCGCCCGTTGCGGTACAGCACACGGATGTCGTAGTCTTGCAGGCGAAGTGCCGACCGGGCGAGACGGCCTGATGGATCCTTCAAGGACGACAACCAGCATAGTGCATGATGGTCGGTGACGACATCAAATGGGCGACCATACAAATAAGGTCGGAACTTCGTAAGGGCCCAAATGATTGCCAGGCATTCTTTCTCCGTAACGGTATAGTTGGTGTCAGCTTTAGTAAGCGTACGAATTGCATATGCCACGACGTATTCCGGGAACCCAGGTTTGCGCTGCGCAAGGTCAGCGCCGAGGCCAACACCGCTGGCGTCCGTGTGTACTTCTGTAGGGGCCGTAGGGTCGTAGTGGCGTAGTATCGGAGGAGACGTCAACAAACTACGGAGCTTTGCGAAAGCGTCATCGCACTCTGACGACCACGAATTGAGGGGCCCGTTGCTGCCAAGTCGCGAAGTTGCGGATGAAGCGCCGAAAGTAGGAGCATAGTACTACGAAACTGCGCAGTTCTTTGACCGACGTAGGTTTGGGGAACTCTGACACGGCCCGAAGCTTGGCTGGATCGGGGAGAATTCCGCCCTTGGACACGACGTAGCCCAGTATTGTCAGCTGCCGTGCTGCAAATCGGCACTTCTTTAGATTCAGTTGTAGCCCGGCGTCGCTCAAACGCGTCAACACATCCCGTAGGCGTTGAAGATGCGTGGAGAAGTCCGGGGCGAAAACTACCACGTCGTCGAGGTAACACAGGCACGTGTGCCATTTCAAGTTGCGCAGAACGGTATCCATCATGCGCTCAAAGGTCGCGGGCTCATTACACAGCCCAAACGGCATGACGTTGAATTCGTACAAGCCATCCGGCGTGACAAAGGCTGTCTTCGGTCGAGCGTCATCAGCCACGGGGACTTGCCAGTACCCTGAGCGCAAATCAAGCGATGAAAAGAATTCTGCTCCTTGCAGGCTGTCAATGGCGTCGTCTATTCGAGGTAGGGGATAAACGTCCTTACGGGTGATCTTATTTAGTCGTCGGTAGTCCACACAGAACCGCACAGAGCCGTCCTTCTTCGCAACAAGAACGACAGGAGACGCCCACGGACTGTTTGAGGGTCGAATAACGTCGCGGCGAGGCATGTCGTCGACTTGCTCGTTAATTACACGACGCTCTGCTGGAGATACGCGATATGGACGTTGCCGCAGTGGTGGTTGAACGCCAGTGTCGATGCAATGGGTGACAGCAGACGTGCGGCCGAGAGGAGTTTGCGCGACATCGAACGAAGAACGAAATTCTTCCAACAGGCATAGAAGCTGGGAACGCTCGACCGACGTAAGGTTGTCAGCAATCGAGGAACGAAATACATCAGCGGATGACGAATCAGATGTGGAAACAGCACTGAGCGTACGGGAGCTGGCGCAGTGCGTGTCACCCGGTGCGTCCATAAGTTGTGCGTCTTCGAGGGGTTCCGCTCTGCCGAGACATTCCCCTCGCACCAACGTAACCATGAACGGGGATGGGTTGGTCACAAAAATATCCGTGTCGCCCTGAGTGAATTCCACGGTCGCAAATGGCACCAGCAAGACTTTCCTAGTGAAAACGCGGTCACATGGAGAAAGAAGTGCAACGGCGTCGCAGAGACCGGTGCAATAGACTGACACAGCAGTTGACGAATTCGCAGGAACTGTGATGTCGTCTTTGACGAATACCTTGGTCGCAGCCGGTGAACTGTCTGCCAGCGTCAAATGTGAGAATGGTGAGAGCTCTAATTCGGCTGGTGCGCAATGAATGACGGCGTCGTGGCGGGCGAGAAAATCCCATCCCAGGATGACGTCGTGAGAGCATGAAGAAATTATGATGAATTCGACGGCGTACAGAGCGTCCTGAATGATGACACGGGCTGTGCATACCGCCGTCGGGTGTATACTTTGGGTGCTGGCTGTACGGAGGGAGAGCCCGGAAAGCGGCGTCGTCACTTTTCGTAGCAGGCGGCTTAGTTTGGCGTCCATAACAGATACGGCGGCTCCAGTATCGATAAGGGCAGATGCGTGAACACCGTCCACAAAAACGTCTATCACGTTCGATGGTCTTCGCTGAGGGCTTTCGCAGTTCGATAGCGTCGCAGCCCTTGCCTCGTGGACTGCGACGACTAGTTTTCCTGGTCGCGTGGGACCGAACGTGGCCGCATCGGTGACAGCGAGCGGCGTCGTGGTGACGGTGAACGGCGGGTAGATGCAGCTGGGCGAGACGGCGGCGACGGAGGCGTAGGTGGGTCGTAATACGGCCGGTTCGACTGGATGGTGGCAGGCGACACGTCTCTAGGAGGCTGCACGCGATTGCAATAGCGCGCCACGTGGCCAGCGTAACCGCATGTGAAGCATATGGGGCGGTTGTCAGGTGTGCGCCATCGGTTCGCTGGGGCAGGGCCCGCCCATGGTGCAGGACGGGATTGACGGGGCGGCAACTGATAGGACTGCATGGTGGGCTGCAGTCGTGGCCTGTGCGTGACGTCGGCGTAGGCTACCGGTACACCAGCTTCGAAAGAGTGAGGTCGAGTGGAGGCTTCGGCGTAAATGTGTGGGGCAGCCGTAGCGATTGATGGGGGCGGTCTTGCGACAACTTGGGCGTAACTCAAAGGTGCAGGAGCCGGATGGTGCTGGTGGTACTCGGGCATGACCTCCGCGATTTCCTGCTCAATTGCTCGACGGAGCGGAGGCAGAAGGGTGGTCGACGGCTGTTGAGCGTACCGAGGGCGAGCAAAGTCCAGCAGAGAGAACTGGCGCGCGATTTCCTCGCGCACGAAGGTCTTGATCTCTGCGAGCAACGCGGAGTGGTCGGGTATGGTCGACAAGCCAGCAAGCTCGGCGTCGCGTGATGGAGAGCGACGGGTCATCGATCGCTGCCGGCGCAGCTCCTCATAGCTTTGGCAGAGCGTGATGACCTCTGCCACTGTGCTGGGGTTCTTGGCGAGCAGCATGGTGAAGGCGTCGTCGTCGATGCCTTTCATGATGTGCCAGATCTTGTCAGAATCGGACATGGTGGCGTCGGCTTTCTTACAGAAGTCGAGGACGTCTTCAATGTAACTGGTGAATGATTCACCGGTCTGCTGAGCGCGTTCACGTAAGCGCTGTTCGGCCTGGAGCTTACGAACGGCAGGTCGGCCGAACACGTTGATAATGGCGGTCTTGAAGTCGGACCACGTCGTAAAATCGGATGCGTGGTTGTTGTACCACAGGCCCGCCACACCCGCGACGTAGAAAACCAGGTTAGTCAATTTTCCGGCCTCGTCCCATTTATTGGGGACACTCACGCGCTCGTAAATGGCGAGCCAGTCCTCCACGTCGGTACCATCGGCGCCAGTGAAGACTGGAGGGTCGCGAATACGAGGGACACCGGGACATGTCGGTGCGGGCGAGGTCGTTTGCTGGGAGGCGTCTTGAGACATGGTAGGTGGCAAGGTACGGGATCGAAGAGCCAGGGGCATCGAACGAGGGCCGAAGTTGTTGTGAAGGCTCAGCACTCTCCACCAAATTATAAAGAGGTTTATTAGCGGCGACGATACTCAACAGCGACAGTCTTGTCTTGTCTTGTCGCCTAGATCTTGGCTCATACCCACAAGGGGGATTGGCCACACTGTACTTTATAATGTAAATGGTTAACACAACGCTTGCTAAAAAATAAAAAAAATTAAAAAAGAGAGAAATTAGATAAGAACTATAATAACATTCCTTAAAAAAAGTGAAAGGGGCAGAAGCTTTCGATAAACCATAATATAAAAACAAATTAGCAAAAATAAAAAAGGGGGTCAAAGAATTGGATGTAACTGGCGGTACCACTAGCAGCGTATCCTTCCGGTTGCCTGAATGAATTTATGTAGCGTTGACAGAATAACACTGCGGCCCGCACCCAACTGACTGGCTCCAAACGATAAAAGGGTGGGTGTATCAACTGCCAATCCGAGCATGCCAATCGGTCTCTCAAGAATTATTCGGCGCAGTGAGGCGAAACGGCGGCATGTGAGAAGAAAGTGATCTATTGTTTCCGGTTCATTACAAACTGCACATAGGTTAGTTAATGAAAATCCTGATTTGTGGAGATAATAATTTAACCGAGGAACTCTACAGCGAAAGCTTGTTAGGGTCACCTCACATTGACGGGAAAGGCAGTTGGCGGTGTTCCATGTGAATTGCAAGTGCCGAAATTCTTCAGATTGTAGGAGCGATGTTTCGTTGACTTTTAAGATTAATAGGCGTTTGATTCGTTCAGCAGTAATAAAAGAAAACTGTGGAGCTACTAGTACCACCGGGAAATTTAACGATGCCGAAGCGAGCGAGTCAGCGGTTTCATTTAGTGCAATTCCAGCATGCCCGGGGACCCAAAGAAACCGAACTTCTGATAGGCTACGCGGTACAAGAGACCAAAATATCCTGAGAAGAGGAGACTGCTTTCCGGACGTTAAATGTGTACAAACAGATAAAGCATCCGAAATAATAATAGCTTTTGATTGCTGGGAATTTAGTTTCCGAAGAGCCAATGTAATAGCCAGGAATTCTGCAAGATAAATTGGCGTGAAGTCAGGCAAACGGAGCGCAAAAGACCAATTAAGCTGATGAGAAAAAATGCCTACTCCAGCCTTCTGAAGATTTTGCGTTGCATCCGTCGAAATTACCACATAATGAGGAAAATGACTGAGATGGTCTTGAAGGAGGCCCTCCAGAACATGCTTTGGAAGTAATTTAGCATTTTTTGGAAAAATGTCATCGAAAATTAAGTCAACTGGCATCGAACATAGGGTTTGGGGAGTTAAATGCTGAAGGGAAACGTGAAGATTAGACAACAGAGACTCGACGAAAATGACTTGGGGTCTTTGATAACGAGGCCACGAGCGCCTAAAGAAAGAATCTGGAGATTTGATGAAAAGTGTCTGTGAACGGGAGAGGGGCGCATCGTAGAGTTTTAAAAATGTTTGCACGGTCAGCTGTCGAAATCTTGCATCAAGCGGAATGATTCGAGCTTCCAAATAAAGCACGCTGTTCGCAACACACATAGGTAGTCCGAGACACAGCCGCAGAGCTTGCCTTTCTAACAATATAAGAGGTCTTAATTTGTATTGTGCACTTCCAGAAAACAGAACGCAACCAAACTCCAGAATTGGGCGTACATAATGTTTGTATATTATAAGTAACGTATCCCTGCGCATCCCTGAATTCTTATTGCAAAACCGGCGTAGCAATCCTAAGGCGCTTTCTGCTTTACGAGTGTTTGATTCTATTTGTTGCTGCCAATTTAACTTTTCCACGTAAAGAATGCCTAGATATTTTAGTGCCGTTACCTTGTGGAATCGGTTCATTTCGATAATGCAGTGAAAGAAATACGGGAACGGATAGAGGAAATACAAGCAGAGCACATTTGCTAACATTAAGCGAAAAAGACAGCCCGTCAAGCCATACCTCAAGCTCACTCAAGTACGACTGTAAGATTTGATACAGAGTATTGATATCTCGGGATGACGAGAAAAAAGCAATATCATCAGCGTAGACGTAAAGAGGAACATTTTTATGAACTGGAATTGATGATAATAAGATATTAAATAAAAGAGGTGACAAAACTGATCCTTGCGGAACACCTCTTGTTTGCTTATATGAGGCAGAAGTAATTCCCTCGTGGCAACAAAAGAATTCTCTCTCAAAAAGAAACTCCTGAACCCAAGATATAATGTACTTGGGCACATCACAGTCCACTAATCTTGAGATCAATATACTGTGTTCCACGCTATCGTAGGCTTTTGCAATATCTAATGTGACTAATGCAGAAAGCTCACCAGATACTTTTGCAAGGCGAATTCGGCTTTCCAAATCAACATGAGCCGACCATATAGAGCACCCCTGTCTAAATCCTACTTGCCTTGGCGAAAGGATACCCTGACGAGTGATGAATTCACTGAGCCTGCTATGAAGAATTTTTTCAATTATTTTAACTAAATTTGAAGTAAGCGAAATTGGCCGAATGTTATCCAGGACATATCCGAGGCTTTGATTTTTTCGCAGCAACACAACTTTAGCAATTTTCCATGCACTTGGAATCCATGTGTGCTGTAAGGAGCAGTTAACAATATTCAAAAGCTCAACGGGGTGGGAATTAAATATCAATTTAATCATAGAGTTTGTAATCTGACAGTCAAGGCGGGGCCGACTCTCAGCGCGAGTTGCGTTCTCTTCGAAAAGAGCCGAAGAGGGCGACCCACTAGGAGGTGTTCGAGAGGACGACCCATTACCAAGTTCGATCGCTTCGCTACAATATATATATATATATATATATATATATATATATATATATATATATATATATATATATATATATATATATATATATATATATATATATATATATATATATATATATATATATATATCGAAGAAAAGATCACTTAGCAGCGACCTTTTCGCCGCAAAACCGATGCTGTTGTGGCCTCAGCGGCTCTGCAACGCGCAGATCGTGGGTTGTTGGAACGCGGTGCGAGCTGGCATACCGAAGAATAAACGCAGTATTTCTAGATATATCGGTCAAGATCTGCTTTCGCGGTCGTATTATCCGATTTTGGGCAAAAATGTGATCGTATTAAACGCATGAAAATGCAATATTTCCAAGGGATGTTGGCCGGGAATAAAAACAAAAGCCTATTAGGCTGAAAAACGTATTATGCAGAATCCTATCAACGAGATTGCACTGTATATATATATGTACAGGTCGGTCCACTGTTAAAGGGAACAATTGCGTTCAGGGCATGTCAGGATATCGCTCTCTTGCAACAGTACAGTGGCTTAGATTTACATAAGACTACTGGTGGTTGACAGTTGCGACTCCCTTTGACAGACCAGTACCTTGAACAAACAACGTTTCCACATCCACTTGGAATGAGGGGGCCAGCAAAATGAAGGGGGCTCATTCGGGTGTTCCCTTTAACAGTGGACCGACCTGTACATGCTATAGATTAAGCGTTAAGAGAGGTTTTTGCGGTGAACACAGTGCAGTGAAGCCAACTGTCTCTAGAACTGAACAAATGCTCATGAATGCTAAACAAATACATATATTATTCTGAATGTATTTCGGGCATTTATTCAATGTGTCAATCCAATCAAGCATTAAATGAAATTATGTTGGCAACGATTTTTCAAAAATAACTCGGGATGTAATGGCTTAAAGACATGTGAGCTCAAAGTAAGTGACATTAGTTGACTCACTCTATTCAGAACCTCAGGCACGACAATGGTATATTTTATTTTCACTACCACTTGCCTAATAATTTAGGCAGAATGCATGCGTAATTGCAGTTACAGCAGACTTGTGATGCACAACTAAAAGAATGAAAATTAAGTGGCAAATTAAACAGACATTCATGTTAAAGCACAAAGCTTATAAGCGCACATAAAACGAGGACCGAAGATTTAAGAACTTGACAGGACAGCGCTTAACTCACAACTCAAATTTTTATTGAACAGAATAACATTTAAAAGCACGAGAAAACCAATTGCACATGCTAAACAGACCAAGGCGAATAATTACTGATTCACGAGCAGATAGCTTCACACTGAGGTGCCTTGTGAAACAGTATGCTGTGCCAAGACGCTCTGTCGAACAGGGTGGTGACCCATGGTTTCAGGAGGCGTTGCCCGTGGTGTTCAGTGCCCGTGGTGTTCAGTGTAATTGCATTCAGCAGTACGACGATACCTGTTTTCTTCTATTTTGCTGACACCCCGTCAACCAAACATTCGCGATTAAATCATTATTCGGAAAATTGCAGACTATAATTTCCCCGCACAAAGCACTACTACCAAGAAATTCAACTCCAGCCCTTGTCAAATGGGTGCCGCAGTGCCACCGTCGGACAGCCTGGGGGATGGGGGGGGGGGGGAGTGCCGGGCCCCTCCTTAGAAAACGGAGCCCCCCCCCCGGGCCCCCCCCCCGGGCCCCCCTGACTTTAAGCCCTTACTGTTACAACTGCAACTCTGACTGCAACGTCCGTGCAGTGCACCTGCGCGCCCCGCCACGGTGTTCTAGTGGTTATGGCGCTCGACTGCTGACACGAAGGTTGCGGGATCGAATCCCGGCCGCGGCTGCTGCATTTTCGATGGAGGCGAAAATGTTCGAGGCCCGTGCACGTTAGGTGCACGTTAAAGAACCCCAAAGAACAAATTTCCGGAGCCCTCCACTACGTCCACGGCGTCCCTCATAATCATATTGTGGTTTTGGGATGTTAAACACCAGATATTAAAAAAATTTAAAGTGCGTCAGCGCGTGCCACTCGGCTGCGTACCATATATCTAGGGAAACTTTCCTGAATCAAGCTGAGTTGCGAGTAACGCCTGTCCTGTGCGTCTGTGTTCCTTCTTTGTCCTGTTCGGATTCGAGCTATCTAGTATTGAAGAATATAAGCACTACATATCAGCTTACCGCGTCTGGTGTTGATAACACCCATGCTGCTGTTGCCATCGTTACGCAACTGTAAACAACTGGTTATATAATACATATGCGACTCTTCAACATATGACTGTGCGTATACCACTTCCGCATTTCTCTAGCGTCATTCCGTAACGTTTCGCTCAATGTGAAAGATTACGCCACAGTCACCATTCCGCGCATGCTTCACATAACATCAATTCCCACGGTACGTGGAACCTGCCGAATTTTTTTGTTTACAAAGCAGGTTCAAGCACTGGCGTGGCTTCATGGCAGAAGACCGGCTTGCCACGCCATTCGCACTCGGACCGAATATTTTAGATGCGAAGTATCTCTAGCTCGGGTGTATGTTTCGCAACGCCACCTCATGGCGATGCGAAGCTTGCTTTAGCGGGAGATGGTGTAATTTTTTTATTATTCATTTATTTGCATATACATCAAATTTCCACTCACGGATACCGCCAATTTGTCGCTCACAAACAACGATGCCGACTCCGACACCAGAACTTCTGCGAAACGAGATTTTTTACAATATAGCGTTAAAATAGGAGGAAAACCAATGTTACGCTATCGTAAAACGCAGAAAGTTCACCTACGGATGTATAGGTCGATTTCTTTAGGGACAAAAAGCGGAATGTTCGCACTAAATCGCGCAAATCTTGGCACAGCGAAGCACGGGCCCGTCGCCACTTGTACTCCCACACGTCTAGCTTCGAGGTGCGCGGCTTCCTCCTCCGGAGTACGTAATTTCTTCGGACACCCCATGGCTGTCTTGGCACGATCGGGCGCAGCCAGGCTACGCACTGTAGAGCGGAGGTTGCGCGCAATGTCTCCGTCGGTGGGCGTGGGTTTGCCAGCGTGCATGCGCGGCTTGGCCAAGCGGTGCGGTATCTGGTCGCGATGCTTGCTTCCTCTTTCTTTCGGTCTTATTTTCTCTCTCTTTCGTTGATGTGTCTTTATCTCTTCTGTGCATTTTTTTCTCTATTTCTCTATTTCTCATTTTTTCTGTGCTACGCTTCACTCTCTTTCTAATTCCTTTCCCTCCTCCTCACGCTCACTTCCCTTTCCCATCCCGCCTGCTGCTGTACACTATACAAGGCTATGCTATGCTGTGCTAGCGTGCCTGGATAGCCGAGTAAAAAAGTTAACACCAGCAAAATACACATTAATTGCCGACCGATACATCTCGAGGACTGGCAATAAGAAAAGGAAAAGCCTGGATAGCCGAGAGGTTAGGTCTCTCGCCTTCGGATCGAGGGTACGCGGGTTCGAATGCCACCTCGTTAAGAGTTTTTTTCAGTAACAATTTCTCTCTCTCTCTCTCTTTCTTTTTTTCTTTCTTTCTTTCTCACTTTCTGTCTGTTTCTTTCCCTCTCTCTTTCTCTGTACTCGTTCTTAAAGGTCACGCGGGAGCGGTGAGTAGTGGGATTCTCAGGAATTCTGTGGCACATACCCGTTTATGATTATGATAGTTTCCTGCTACACCACTGCCGTCTTTATGGTCTGACTAACAGCTTCGCTGTTAAAAGTATTTAGTTAATGTATTCAAGGCATTAGGCAGCATTAAAAATTTAACTCGGCGGCTCACTTCCGCTTCCCACACTTATAGCTCTAGGATATTCGCCTTTTGAATTACCGCGGAGACTTGATGCTCGCGGTTACACTACTGTTAGACTCTCACATGCACATCAGCAGCGGGTAACAGCCTGAGTAGCTCACCGGGGCCCTCCAACTTCGTACAGGCATCATCCATGTCTATCTGTGTGCTCGTTGGCTGTAAACAACTGATAAAAAACATGGCTCCGCTTGCGCTCGGAACAAGCAGTAGAACGTAACTTTCGCATGACATTGGAGTCTGAGAGAGCGGGTGAGAGAGGAACGTGGAGGAGGAGGGCAGGTTGGCTGTGCTCAACGTTGGCTGTACTTAAAGGGCCCCTAAACCACCTCCGATACTTTTTTTCAATATTTCAGCTGAACACGCGCATCGACTTCAGAATACCGTCACGATCAACAATGCCAAACGTGGTCGCGCTTCGAGCCCGGGCGCGCCACAAACAAAGAGACAGGCAGACAAACAAGCAAACAAAACAAACAAACAAGCAAGCAAACAAACAAATAAACACGCAAACACAATCCCGTGCTCCTCTCCGGTCCTTCAGCAATCCTAGCGTTGATAGTAACTCACTACGCGTATCTGGTCATGTCCGCAACAAGTATACCTGTTTGTCGGCCTACAAGTGCGCGTGCTCTGTGATCTTCCTCCTCGCCGCCCTAGAAGGAGCCCTCGGGGAGAAGGAAAGACGAGCCGATGAACGGAGCGTAGCGAAGGAAAGAGCGAAACGATCGAAGACCGCATTTGGGTCATCAAACGTGTGTAACTACGCTATTACGGCACTATTTCAAAAAGCCCTCGCGGTAATGTGTTCGTTGCAGACTCGTGCACGACTGCAACAGCATAACCAAATTTCGACCTTCGGATGGTTTAGGGGCCCTTTGAACCGGTCGGCGGAAAACGTGGATGAAGGGACTTTAGCGTAACTTTGACTGCACGAAGTACGTAGATCACCGGGCTTACCTGCTCTGCGTACCGTGACAATCTATGCGGTGTACCTTTCCGCTGATCCCTTGTTCGATAAATGACTGTGTAGCACGGCGCCGCTCCTGTTGTCGGTCTTACGACCTGCTGGTTTCAAAGAGCGCGCATCAGAACGCGCAGCACTGCAGCTGCACGTGGGTGGCTGTGACGCGCGCACTCTAACTCACCACTGCTTCAAAACGGCTCTGTGAGGCGGACAAACGGCTCCTCCCTGTCCTGCCGGAACCAGATAGGTAACGTCGCATTCTGCGTACGCTAATCAGACATAGGAAAGGTCGGAAGTGTCGCTGCACTTGACTTCCGGCCTTGACAGTTTTTTTTAAATAATTTTTTGCCTATACGAGTATTATTGCAATTTTCTATGCAGCTTCGTTTGCGCTCACATTGACATGTGTGGAACAGCGTGTTTTGAGACGTCGCCATCAAGAGCGGTGCTTCCGTTGGTAGACAAAGAAGGGAACCAAATTGACCGTTACAGCGTAAATGGCAGCGAACACCGGGTGAAAAGACAAACACGAAAACAAAAGAATAACACAAGTTCAGCACAAGTTCATGTTCACATCATCTATTACTGCGCTTTTGTTATGACATAAATTACTCACTATTGCTGTGTATCAGGTGAGTTAATGCTGTGTACTTGTCATGCTATTTGCAGCCGTGTCTAGGGAGCTTTCATTTCGTCAAGCTGCTCAATGTGGTTGCGTTTTTAGTGGGCGCTCCTTTTCTTTTGATGGAAGGGAATAAATGAAAATAAGGTTTATTTGTGTTGAACGATGTTATGTACGGTTATCTGTAGACCAAGTGAGCGCTAATAAACTAGGAAAAGAAGATTATTCACCAGTTCTGGGTTATTGTTCGCTGTTCGAATGTGTTTTAGAGGGCGTAAAAAATATCTGCAAGTAACATATACATTTTCCGCATATTTCACACCTCGCGGAAAATTATTTCAATGTTTCTTAGCCGAATGCTTCAAAAGTGCTCTTTGAAAGCTCGGGGAGTCGGCAGTTTTGATTGAGTTTCCTGCGGCATGCAAGCTCGAATCTCGTCAACCGTCATTACAATTGCCTTATTATTATGCCTGGAAACTACAGGAAATAGAGAGCAAAAAGAATACATTAGGGGCCTCGGAAAAAAAAGTATATGTCAGATTTGACACTCATTTTAAAGAAAATTTTCACTCAGACTGAGTGTAATTTGTAAGAAAAAAAACATGGAAAATTGATTAGGGAACCAGAAATAGTCCCTTCTGGGAATGCGCTTTTCAGTATTACAGAATACTTAAACATATTTTACACATGCGTGTTCGCAATCTCTTTTCACTTTGTAACCATATTGTTAGTCAGCCGTAGGGCATACCTTGATGTGAGATTGTCTGAACGATGTGACTGTAATAGTGCGTTTTCTACAAGACCCAGTATTAAATATCGCCAGTACACAACGAACTTTGCGCGCAAACACCAGAAATACCTAACGTTCTCTACAAGCCCTGTTTGGTTTACGCAGTCGACGTGTTATATACATGCAACTATAATTTACTGCTTGTAGGTAGCAATAAAAGTGGCAAAAGATGAGCGATTGAAAAATAAGCAAGTCGGCTTCAAAATTAAATCAGAGACTGCAGTCTCTAAGGTTACAAATAAGGCAGAACGCATACCTTTACTTGAACTTTCATATGTCGATGCGCATGCAGACGTGAACGATGCTCCTTGGAAATAACTTCTTTTGGCACCTACTTTGGTGCACTATGCTTATGTCCACTGGCGCGTATTGCATCCGAACCTGCGGGCCTCTATTCGTCAGTAGTATAGCTCCCACCCGCACAGGTTGAAGAGATGCTCGTTATGTGAGGAAGGACATGGCATGTGGATCCTTTCACCTCTATCGCGGCCCTTCAGGTGCCGCTCAGTCTGGCGCCGCTTACAAGAGGCAACGGGAAAGCTCACACCACGCAAACATATCTACGTACCTCCGCAATGCAGAGCAAGGGTTCCCATTTCATGAATGGTTCCCAACGCTTCTGGCCAGAGGAGTACAAAAACAAGTAAAGACGAAGAAGCGGGCGGCGCTGGACGACGCCGGGTCAGAGGCGTCGTCGGTATTTTGACACCAGCAGCAAGATATAGCGGCGGCCAGCCGTTCCGCCTCTAGATTGACGAATGAAGAGAGTGTCTGGAATAGTTTAACGCTGCTGAAAGCGTGTTCTTCTGCTCCTAGTCGCTTAACTCAGATAAAGCCAATTTATCTACGTATCTTCCGTAGAACAGCACCACAGCGCCTGTCCCCGAGATCGTAGGTGATTTCAAGGAAGGGTCGCTATAGGAAATGAGCGATGGAGTGTCAGAATTCATCCGAGGAATAATACAGAGCTCTTGTCGTCTTGAGCTCTCGACAACGGGCCGGTATGCAAGCTACCCGACGCCTAGCATTTAGTGCCTTGCGCAGTAGGCTTCTTGTACAAATTACCCCCATCATGAGGGAAGGTGTACGTCGGGCAGACCGGATTCCGGAAGATTCCAGAATGCACGCTTCCGGCAGCACAATAACTGGGCCATTCACGCACAGTACCTGGCCATGCACTGCAAGAAGTGCAATGAGGGCGGAATCCAGCCCCTGCTCGAGAGGAAGGCACTGGTATACAGGCACAATAGAAAAACTCAGGTGTAGATTACGGAAGCCTTTCATATCAGCCGGGAAGGTTCTATAGCTGCATCAGCCACCCATCGATTAGGTTAGAAGGAACTGAGGCTAATTACAAAGTAAGATATCGTTGTTCCCGACAAAAGTAACTTATCGAACTGAGTTTTCATAACTCGATCTCCAATAAAATTTTCCTAGACCTCGAGTCTTTTTAAGGGAACTTAACACAAAGACACACGCTGAGCACTGTCTGTCCGATGAATGACCCACATTGAACTGGTAGGGCGTGGGAGGAAGAAGTTGACTTTTCTTGGTTGAACGCTTACTTTTTATCTTGCCACTGTTGGATGGAAGCGAAATGCTAGAGGTCTGTGTACTTACAGGTGCATGTTAAAGAACGCCAGTAGGTCAAATTTTCCGAAGCCCTCCACGACGACGTCCCTTATAATCATATAGTGGTTTTGGGTGGCTTTCGAACGCGCTCAACAAATGGACGACCGAATTCTTTCGGAAGAAAAAATCCTGCGCCATAGACGGCACTTTACGTCACAGAAGAAGGCGGTGGAAACGCTACTGCACTTTCTGCGCTCAACCGGTCTATCAGAATGACTATGATTGGAACGTCCTGCGTGTGTGTGCATGTGTGCATTTCTTTAGTTTTCATTTTATCTCTCGGTGTCCTCTTTCCGACTGCTATGCAGGGTAGCCTTTTTCCTTTTCATCTGTTTCTCTCTCTCTCTGGGACGTAAAACCCCAACAATTACTATTGTATTATCTTGCCACTGGTAAAATGGCGGATACCTGGCTTCACTTTCTAGGCATAACTTCCACTCCAGGAGCCGGGATAGCATTCCTTGAACGACACATGCCTCTTTGATGATGTGCGGTTTTGGTGATATAGTATTTGTGGTCCTAATGGCGCGGGTTATCAGGGTTAAGCGATTCACGAATATGTGTTCTCTGGATCAAAATGCCAGTTCTTAATAGTGCGGCGTCCTGCTTTCCTTCTTTCTTTTGTGATACCCTATTGATGCCTTCTCAAGTATGAATGCTTGCCGGTTTGGCTGCTGCGTTCTTCATCTGTAAAGCCAGATGGCAATACCAAAACTATTGTTTTGACTAGTGTGTCGCAGTACGGGGTAGGGCAGCGCCAATCTCTGTGTATCTGAAACAGAATCGTCAGGTGGCGTTCAGCCCTTCCTCCCCCCCCCCCCCCCCCCGACTGGCCACATTCCGCAAACCATAGTCGGGCGTCAGAGGCGCGCGATGGAGTGGCGTTAGGTGACAAGCTGCTGCTAACGTATATGCGTGCGCACAAATTCGGTCGCTTGGGTTACACCGCGAATGCACATCCGGGGACATTCACCAACACCATTCTCGCTGCGTGTCTAAGGTCAAACGGCGCACGGACAACGGTTATAGTAACATGGACGACGTGACAGAACTGACAGTAAGTACGTAGAAGAGCTTAACACGACTGCAAAAATACAGGGACAGACTCTGGAGCGCTGTTAACGTGAGTTTATGCTATACATTGCTGTATAGCATTACTGTTATTACCATAACTTAGTCGACAGAAACGTGTGAAATGTTAATATTTCCACTGGAACTGCATATAGGCATTCACTCTTTAACAAATGAATCCAGAAATTAGGAGTAGTTTTATATACACTGTGCTTGCAGTGTACTAATCATGGGCATGGACTGGTATGCCAGGCACGCCAGCGCAACAGTAATACCAGTATCCTAATTCAGCGTTTCAAGCACTGCCAGGGACGCGTGTTTGAAAACGCCGCGTGAATGTGCGTTCTATTGTTGGGAAACACATGGGATATTTGGCGAAGAAAACCAGGCCAAGAGATAGAACATCTGAAACACTTGGAGGACGCTTGAGCTTCATTTTCAAAAGTAGAACGCGGTAACACAAGGGGGGCTCCGTTCGCAGTGCGCTCCCTTTCGCTAGCCAGCCATCGTTTCTCGGTGGGCACATCAACCATACCGCGAGGAAATGAAGCTACGCCAGCGTAACATTGGCCGTTTTAAATTACCCTAGAATGCCTAGTACAAATAAAGTTGCCAAGTGCCAGCAACGTCATAATTTATCAGCCTGTGAATTAGCGCAGTACCCACCACGCGTCCGCAAGGACGCGTGGTGGGTACTTCGCTTTTGTCACCCTCAGTAAGGTGAAGGAAACCGGAGGGATGCACACGTACACATTTCGCTTCGGCTATTTACTTTTTGAACAAACATAAAAAATGGAATACACCCGAAAGGTATACTCTCATCTATATTACATATCTAACTGGCTGAATCGGCATAATAATTAAGAGTCCAAATCACAAACTGATTTCGCTGCACGTAAAAAACGATAAAGTCCGAATATACTTTCGTTGGTGGCAGTTGGCTTCCGATGTTGCACTTGACACTTACTGCAGCCCTAGGGGCGTAGCAGGGGGAATGACTTGGAAACCAGGGAACGGAGCGTAGCCGATATGGGTTCTGTCCAGACGAAGTCACTGTGCGTCTTCCCTTCGCCAGAGCCAAGGTTCGACTGCCTCGAGCTTGAGGTCGTCTTCTTCGAAATTCCTTTCCCGAGATTCCTTCGGGGTCAATTGTAGGAGAGGAGCCTTTCTTCCTGCCGTGCCGGTGTGCACGGTGTTTACACTGAATTGCCCGGCGCCGGCACCGTGGCGCCCGCGCAGGGGGCAACTTCATGTTCTCCTGTAAAAATCGAGGGGCCCGCTCACGGGGGTGGCTTCGAATTCGCACTCTCTGGCGACGTCTTCTCTTGGCACAAATTCACTTGGCATTTGGTTATTCAACGAAGTCCATTTGAATATGCACACTCATGACACCCATGCCTCCCTTTGCCTTTATAACTTCTAGAACTGAAGTAAATACAAAGGCATTTTTTATGCTTTCCTTGGTGAATATTGTTTTGTGCAACGAGGAAGTGAGTCTATTTTCCTCTATCTTCTAGTTTTCTAGTTCATCGTTCCAGAGACCATTTTCACTCACAGTTCCGTGCTTCAGTTCGAGCTTGAGCGACGAGAGCAGCTATTACCATACTTGGAAGACCGTTACAGCGGGCCATTTGAACCTGTTCTCACCTCTCTAACGCCTTACTGCGGAACTCAAGGTGGCTATCCGCTGTTTTGTCTTCACGCTGGCGCTCCACTGCTCACACAGGCTATGCATATGCACGAAGCCACAGCAGACATTCCAGCTATATCGGCGTTCAGTTTTATTTCTCTGCAGGCAGGAAGAGTGCGCACTGCATAAAACAAATTTTTGGGCAACAATGCCGAAAAGCTGTTGCTATTCCTTTGTGTTTACGCTTTTTAACGCTCAGTTAATTGTAAACACACGGATGTTCTTGTATCCCGCTTCCCGTGGTATTAAGGAGTACTGCAATAATTCCAAATACACTCCCCAATTAATAGAATGCGCTTAAGTTTTTAGAATTATTGAACAGTATAAAAGCTCATCTACTTTACTTGAATACAACGAAGGGCAACTGGAAAGTTATTTTAGTGAGTATAGTTAGAACAACATGAAATTGGATTTGCGTATACTATTACGTATACCGTGAAGCGATTTCCTACAAAAACTTTCACGCTGCATGGACGGTCTTGAGAAAAGCATATGCGTATGCATCCGAAAGGAAAAATATCTGCGCGGAATGACAGACTCAGTACGTATCGGATGCTTTCGTTGAGTTATATATATATATATATATATATATATATATATATATATATATATATATATATATATATATATATATATATATATATATATATATATATATATATATATATATATATATATATATCTCTTATTTAGTCTTTTCATCTAGCGCTTCAGCACGTGCATCAGTATCTAGTTCCTAAAATAAAAAGAGTAGGTTTCCTCATGCTTGAAGATCCAAGAGGCTTGCGTTGGCTGTTTCATTCTGTACAAAACCGTCTGTATTATGTATATGTACGTTTTTGCACAGAAGGCTTCACAAAACTTGCTTCGAAGACATTTGTCAAGCTGAAAGCTCCTTGCTTGCTGGTGAAGTATGCGCAACGGAAAAACGATGTAAACATATGGAAAAGACGCCGAATTCCTGTGTGCGTACGCACGCACACAGAAAGTGGGGGGGGGAGGGTCCTAATATATCGTTCTGTCCCTGCAGGCTCATCGTAAGGGCGTCAGTAGGAGAAGATCGGCAAGGGGGGAAAGGGCGCTGCGGCGAGGCTTCGCTCCCTAATGGAAAACCTTGCACACGCCTACGCCTGTGTGTTTGCTCAAACGTTGCGGCGTTTTAGGCGCCTTTGTGTCCACATATTGTATAACCCACGGTAGTTTGGACGCAGTCAACTTTACTAGTTGAATTTGTTTTGTCTGAGCGAGCCGTCAGTTTCATATTCCTTTTATATTAGTTATTTTTTTTTCTACTGGACACATGACGTAATAGCCCCGAGAATAAAAAACAATTATTCACAATAACGGTCACAAGGCGGACGTTGGCCTGCGCAGTTGAACTGTGTGAAAGCGACTTGAACATCTGTCTCTTGACGCCTTTCCTCTTGGGCGTCGCTGACTACGTCACCGGGGTGTTACTGTAGAGGCAAGAAGTGCTCACTACAGATGCAGCCGAGATTGCGAAACAGGAGATCTTTCAGAGGCGCCGCCGCGCAGATGATATATAAACATAGTGGTTCGTGAGGCCTGGCGATTCTGCTTCTTGCGGAGCATTGATCGTAGCAATGTGGTAAGCAAAGTCCACAATAAGCACCGGCAAACGACGCTCATGCGTTCAGCCATTGAGAGCTAAAGTAACAGTAAGTAAAACATTTAGCGCATGCTCAGAAACTCGCATACCTGCCCGAAACTGTTGCAGCGTAGAAAGGAGAGAACGGAAACTGTGTCACATGAAACCTGTGCTTGAGGACGAAGCCGATATGACGTTTCTAAACCTTCGCTAATTAGTATATAGCCGCAGCGAGGTTTGAATCAAGGCGATATCTCAGGGAACACTCTGTGAGGTACGTCGAAAGGCTGCTGCATTGGTAAGCCTTTCTTTACGGTCTCGCCGCTATGCACTAAGCGTACTTCGCCCACCTAAGCAGGCTGATTTTGTGGATGAGAAAAATTTCCTAGTGGATAGACAACTAGGAAGTGTTACATATGCGCGCAATATCCCAGCTCATTCTCTAGTGCCGCCATCTATGCGCCGCCTTCAACTAAAGGACAGCAACTAGCGCCACCTATGTTACGCGTCTGTAACCTCGATCTGGAGAAAAACAGTTCCACTTCTGCTCTCGACTGGGCTGGTCCCGTATCCTTCGCGGCCCAACAACAACGCAACATAACATGGTGTCAGAGTGATCGCAACCACCCCGCAACTATGGCCATCGCCTTCCTGCAACCACCGGCACATTTCGAGCCAGGCGACAGCCCGCAGCAAGCCTGGGAGGACTGGAAAGAAGCGTACAACATCTACGAGCAAGCTTGTGAGTATGCCACCAAGCCTACGGCTACGCGTAGGGCCCTACTTCTCCATGTTCTCGGGCCCCACGGCCGCCGCGTCGCCCAGACATTTCCCCCTCCACCTCCACTCGGGCTGCCGATGTCATTGCGGTGAGAGGCATGACCGTGTAGACGTGGCGTAGGACCGCGCAGTGGTCCAGGGACCCGGGGGGTCCAAACACACTTGCAAATAAAGTTTTTCTCTCTCTCCACCTCCAACCACCGACGTCGAGCAGCCGACGGATCAAGTTACGTACCTCCTGGTAGAGTCACTGTATATGCTACCTTTAGGTAGCAGAGTAGCGCATAGGTCCGGCTAGCAACCACAGCTGTGCGGTGAAGTCGCACTCCATTTTTGCAGGCGACATGCCTACCGCGTCGCCGATAAACATGTTTGGCGTGTCGAAGGCCGGCGATAAATATTGGCCGTCGATAACTAGTGTTAATTGAGTGGGCTGCAGCGGCGGCGTCGAGAAATACAAAAATTGGCCCGAGCGTCAGCTTCTCCGCAATGCATGGTTGCTAGCGGCGTTGGAAAACAGATGCGCAACTCTGCTACCTAAAGGTAGCATATACAGTAACTCTACCTCCTGGAACAGTTCGACGCCCTCTACAGACCATACAAAAACGTAATACAGGCGTCTGCTGTGTTCAACACGATGAAGCAAAAAGAAAACCAGACATTCGACGAGTTTGTAACGGACCTTCGGAGGCAAGCAGAAAAATGAGACTTTGGGGAGAAAAAAGACCGACTTATTGGCGACCGCATCGTCGTAGGAATCAGAGATGCAGCATTAAGAGAGCGCCTTTTTCGCGAACGGGACCTCACACTCGTCAAAATCATAACAACGTGCAAGGCGGCGGAAATATCCAAGAAGCACGTAAAAGAGCTCCAGGAGCCGAATTTCGAAGTGCAAGCCCTACAGAAGCCGAAACAATGGAACTCACAAAAACCAGCAACAATGGGGAACCGGCAACAGAAACCACAGCTGAAGCTGCAACAAAAGTGTTCACGCTGTGGAACAACGCACAGACCACGCGAATGCCCTGCCTACGGTTGCAACTGTTACCACTGTGGCAAGTTCGGGCATTTCGCCAGCCTGTGTAGGCAAGGCCAACGAGGCAGCAGTACCTCCCGCCAGCGAATAGGTCTCCTCGAAGATCCGCAGCAACAGGATCAGCAGCAAGAATTTTTCTTGGAGAGTCTCGACCTCCACAACATCAACAGCAGCTTGGAGTGGACAGAAATGGTCAACGTAAATGGCTACAACGTCAGCTTCAAGCTAGACACCGGCTCCGACGTAAACATCATGCCGAAAAATCTGTTCAGCGCATGACCATCGCAGCCTGCATTCAAGCCAACAGCAGCACGAGTGACAACATATACGGGACAGCAACTTCCCATCGACGGTGAATGCGAGCTGCGCTGCTCAACTAAAGAAAAAGAGTGCACCCTGAAGTTTCTCGTCGTCAGCCAACCGTTGAAGCCGATTTTGGGCGCCAACGCATGCGAAGCCCTGAATCTCGTCACGAGAAGGCAACCGCAGCAAACAACTGTAGCTGCGTGCACAGCAACGCAACGACTTGAAAACGTGCTCAACGACTTTCCTGATGTATTTGAAGGCATCGGAAAACTACCTGGAGTTTATTCCGTACAACTGAAGGAAGGAGTAACTCCCACGGTGTCAGCTCCACGCCGTGTACCCAGCGCATTAGAGCACAAAGTGAAAGAAGAACTGCAACGAATGCAACAAAATGGAATCATCACCGAAATCACAGAGCCTTACGAGTGGGTCCATCCGATTGTTATCATCACCAAAAAAGACGGCAGCGTCCTACTGTGCTTAGATCCTCGGAACTTAAATAAGGCCTTCAAAAGACAACACTACCAGGTGCCTGTGGCGGAGGAACTCTTCGCAAACTTCAGCGGTGCAAAAATATTCTCCGTCCTTGACGCAAAAAGTGCTTTCTACCAACTGGTCTTGGATGAAGCAAGTTCACGTTTGTGTACGTTCACGACGCCCTGGGGAAGATATCGATTTCTTCGTGTTCCATTTGGCCTCGCAACAGTCCCCGAGCTCTTCCAGCAGGCTATTGACAGGGTCTTCGAACGGCAACTTACCGTCAAGCTCTGCTTCGACGACGTTCTGGTCGCGTCACGAAACCTTGAACAGCATGAGCAAGACCTCAGGAATGTGCTCACAAAGGCACGCGCCAACAACCTAAAACTCAACAAGGCCAAGCTCCAGCTGGGTTTGACGGCGATTACGTACTTGGGCCGCCAACTCTCACCTCAAGGGATCGCTCCAGACCCAGATAAAGTGAAAGCCATCAAAGCCATAACGATGCCATCAGGCAAGCAAATGACAGCAGCAGACACACTGTCACGTGCATCAGACTCATTTAGCCAGATGCAAACAGCGGATCATGATCAAGGACTTCTCGTATCAACGTTGATCCAAGCAACTCCAGCAAGACTTCATCAAATTGCAAAGTCAACTGCGCAAGATCCGACCCCACAAAAAGTGGCAACCCTTCCAAGCACACTACAACCGAGCTTTCCAATCGCAACTCACCACACGCTTCTCCACGAAAGGCAAAAGCAGCAACACAAACACGGGGACTGCCACACAAGAAATCTCTCGGCACTAATTCCTGGTCAGCCTGTGTGGCTCCAGCTGAATCAAAAATGGGAAAAAGCCACCGTGGTGAACGTCGGTCCAGAACCTCGAAGATATGCCGTAAAGACAGACACCGGAGGCATCTTCTTCAGAAATCGCGTCCATCTGCGACCAAGAAACAGCAGACTGTTGCCGAGGCTTCGCCAGAGGACTACGACATTGCTGAGCCGAGCCCACCAGTTCCATCACAGCAAGTTGAGGAACGGCCTCGCCCACATCAAACCACCCGCTCCGGAAGAAGGATCAAGCCTCCTGCACGCTATCCCAGCTTAAGAAGCGACTTCACTTAAGACTGAAAAGCTGGTTTACAAAAAAAAGGCGTGTTACATATGCGCGCAATATCCCAGCTCATTCTCTAGTGCCGCCATCTATGCGCCGCCTTGAACTAAAGGACAGCAACTAGCGCCACCTATGTTACGCGTCTGTAACCTCGATCTGGAGAAAAACAGTTCCACTTCTGCTCTCGACTGGGCTGGTCCCGTATCCTTCGCGGTCCAACAACAACACAAAATAACAGGAAGGTTCTTATTTGACTATCGTTGTGGATATTTTGTGATATGCATGGGTGACTTCATTAATCCGTCGCCCTTTTCAAATCCTGTGAAGTTTTACTATCGGTTTCACGTGAGGGATGCGTAACGTGAGGTTGGAACACTAATGGTTCCCGTGCATAAATCTGTGGTATGCTAAAACGGCTGCTTGGGCGAGTTGGTTCATGATTAAGATAGATTTACCAGGACATTTAGGAAGGACACATACAAATAGCGCTGCACTCACAACTGATTTATTACCATTATTACTTCGAACGAAAGGCCTTTTTGTATAGGCACGCGTCGAAGCAACAGAAAGATAACATCAAGAAAAGAAACGGTGGGAACCACGTGACACTGCTTGCCGAAAAGACAATCTACCGACGGTAACCGCGCAGTCGAAAATTCTTACGCCACAAAGTACGCCCCCGATATGAAAGAAGTGATAGTATAATTGAACTTAAAACCAACCGACAAACACGTTAAAGCCAGAGAAGCCAAGGCAGCCACACAATAAAGATAAAAAAGGTATAAAACGTTAAAAACTAAAATCAAATATAAGAAATGTGTAAAGCACATGGTAAAAACTATTGTGTAAAGCACAGGGTAAAAACTATTAAAAAGGCATGCGCCGTAGGTAGCTGACTTCCTTGTTTGAGAGGGAAATGGAAGGCCTGCTGACACATTTGTCACCCAGCCTCTGGATTTCGGCTGCCTCTAAAATCTCTCTAACAATTTGCTCGCCATGCCTGGCTAAGACAGTGCAACCCTCGAAATGCGGGGAGCAGCCGCAGTCTCGGCAGTGCATCGCTAAATGACTGCAGGCGACCGCTGACCGGTTCTGCTGGTGCTCTCTGAGACGTACATTGAGGCACCTGCCCGTTTGTCCAACATAGTACTTGCCGCATAAGAGTGGCGTGGAGTGAACAACTCCTTGCTCACACGACTCAAAAGGATGGCGGTGCTTCGTTTCGCACACGTCCTTGTTCCCAGAGGGAGCGTTCACCGCTCGGCACAACCTGGAGAGCTTATCAGGGGCTGAAAATGCCACCCTGCTGTCGAACCGCTGGGCTATCTTTTTCATGTTGTGTGACAACATGTGCATGTACGGCACCACCACGGTCCTCTTCCTTTGAGTTGGCACCTGCTCCTGCACCCGGTCAGCACTTTTCACGCCTCTGGGCATGCTTTCCGCTACGGCTGATAGCACGTGGGAAGAGTACCCTGCCAAAGCCAGGCGCTCTGTTTGCTTAAGAAAGCTTGTGCCAATAGAGTGCCCGCACGACTTACGCAAGGCGTTTGTGAAACAAGCCCTCATCAATGCCCTCTTTACAAGTTTGGAGTGCGCTGAGTCAAATGGCAACAAAGGTTTCCCTGTGCGTGGTTCATACGACCAACAGACATGTTTGGGCTCCAGTTTTAGCTTGAGGTCCAAAAAGCGGATGCACGAATCTTGTGGCACTTCACACGTCACCACAAGAGGCGCTAGACATTCATGGAAAATGGCCAGCACATCATTAAGCACTGGTTCAAATTGTGTATGATCTGTATGAACCGGCAGAGGGGCGCCGAGTCCAGCTACCACAAAGGCTGCAGAAGATGGTGGTGTCTCTATCTTCAAAAAAAAAGAAAGAAAAACCGCCTCTGAATGGGAAGCACCAGGGAAGGCAATTACAAAAGGGGAGAAACGGGCGGCGTACTTTTAAAAGCCCAGATGTCGACTATAAGCACTATAATTGATACTGAGAGGGGTTTCTGAAAACCGCGTGTTTAATGGGTAAAGTTATTGGCAGACATGTGCATCAAGTGTCACCTTAGGTGGCCCGCCCATGGAAATGACCTCAAAAGTTGGGCGGCATGTCAACTGAGGGAAGGGAAAATTGAAAAGAAAAAAGAAAAAAAAAGAAAGAAGAAAGAAAAAGGAGGGTGGAGGAGGGGGAACAATAAAAATAAGATGCGGAGAACTTTCTGGAGAGGCGAGGACTTTTGACAATACGGGGCAGGAGTGCTCTTAGAAGCGGGGAAATGGAACAAGGGTTCGAAGGTTCTAGAAAATAAAAACTACATAGGAGTAGTATATGTATGCATTATGTACACACACATCCACACGTATATGTAAAATAAAAAAATTAAAACGAACATTGATCGTATATTATGTAGGCCAGTAGGGGTACAGGTCAAGGTTATTTGAAGGCTGAGCGTATTTCATTTTATGCCTATTGATATTACAGAAATCATGCTGTGCCTTTTAGTTATTAGAAATTACCACGTGCTACATTTATTCCCGATGAATGTAGGAACTGAAATTCGTGTATCAAATACGATTCCATGTAATTCCTCTCACGTGGTGACCGGAAATTTGTAGAATGTGAACTGCTGCTGAAAAACATTTATTTACAGATGTTATTTACAGGGAGGGTGGGAGCAGTCCTTAAAGGACCACCCTTTACAAACACTAGGTGGGCTCCCTCTTACGGGAGCCCATTGGCGATGGCGGGGGCCCGGGCCCGCTCGACCAAGGCCCGTTGGGCCGTCAGGTCAGAGCAGCCGAGCAGGGCTGCTTCCCAGTCCTCCCGCGAAGGGTTGGGTAGTGGGGTAAGGTTTGGGGTTTTTTGGCATGCCCACACCATGTGGGAAATGTCAGAGGAATTTTCCTCACAATGCGGGCACTTCACCGTGCAAGCGAGGTCAAAGTGTTTTATAATTGCCGGGCACAATAAAGTTTTGGTATAAAGGCGAAGGAGGATTCGCTCCTCCGCCTTCGTGAGGCCTTTACAGGGTTTTGGATATTATGGCCGGATTATAAGATATTATGGCCGGATTGATAAAATTGTGTGACCTCCTTAAAGGTGTAGGCGGGAATGGCTTCGAGGTCCGGATCGGTAGGGGACGAGGATGGTGCCCGGAGAGTAAGCGCACGGGCAGCGGCATCGGCCGTCTCATTACCATTGAGGCCCGTGTGAGCCGGAGCCCATATGATGGTTCGGTGGGCGGGGGCACCTAGGTAGCTGCTGTTCTGCAACATTTTATAGGCAAGGTACGGAATGTATCCCTGTTCTATATTTCGACAGGCACCCGATGACCCTCGAGTCCTGATCTGCGGCGGCTAGTGTGATGGCGATCCCCTCCGCGTGTGTAATGTTATGTGCACCGAAGGTGAGTCCGTTTACAGCGGTATTTTGGTGGACGACCACAGCCGTGTACCAACCCCCGTGGTGCGGGCCGGAGGCGTCCACGTAGAATACTCCGAATTTGTGGCCGTAGTGTCGAGCCAACGCTTCCGCCCGCGCGAGGCGTCGGCCACTGTGGTCGTCTCGGGTCATGTTAGCCGGAAGAGGGCGCACGTGCAGGAAGTATCGCCAAATTCCTGGAGTCTGTACGCGCTCTTCCGTATGTATTGAATGATTGATGTGTAGTCGGGCAAGGAGGCGGCGACCCGACGGTGTTTTAGAGAGTCTAATATATTGCTAAGTCAAGTGCGCCTCTCGCAGCTCCTTGAAGGTGTTCACCATTCCTAGGCCCAGAAGGCGCTGGTTAGAGGTGCTGACAGGAAGGTAGAGGGCGCGCTTGTAGATTTTGCGGAGAATGACTTCGAGTGCATTCTCGTCGACATTGCGTAGGTGGAGGTATGACGGCGAGTACAGGACTCGGCTCGTTACGAATGCATGCGCCAGCCGCAAGGCGTCTTTGCATCGTAACCCCCCGCGCTTGTTGGAAACCCGGCGGACCATCCGGCCCACCTGGTCCCCCACCTTACGCAATTTGGCCAATGTTGTGTCTGCTCTGCGATTTTTATGTATAAAGAGCCCCAGTATTCTAATAAGGGAGAGGTCAATTTAATCTAATAGTAAGGGAGAGGTCAATTTTAGATGCGAAGTATCTTATGGCGGAGTTCAATCCGGTGGTGGTGGTGGTGTGCGGCGTGACCACCCTTACTGCGCATGCGCATACTCTCTCCACACACCTCCTCTCCACCCCCCTCACCATTCATCCTGTCCTCTTCCCCTCTCCCCTCCACCTTTCCCCCTCCCCACTTTCCCTCTCCCCGCCCCCTCTCCCATAACCTTCTCCACTTCACCTCTCCCCTCCCCCTTTCCACTCTTCCTCTGAAACGCGGGCTAGACATGCCGAAATTCTCTCCTGCGCAACGCCGCGATGAGCACCAGCGCATGCACGTCCCCTCCCGCTCTCTCTCCTCTCCATGCTGCCCCCCTCTCGCACGCCTGTCGACCGCGTTCCCCGCTCGCCCTGTGAGAATTAACGGCCAGGCTAGAGGGAACACAAGACGCGCGTAGCATTCCTCTTCGCGTTCCACGACGCGAGGTCGGTAGCATGCCCAAAGAACGCCAACGGAACGCGATCGCGCAAGTGCTCCGGCTTCGCATCGCCTCATAATCCCCTTTAACGGGAAATGGTGCAACTTTTTCTAACACTACTGTTGACGCCCACGGACTCTTGTACGGCTGGATGATGTCGTCGCGTAGCATTTCGTCGACTTGTTTCTTTACGGCCTCGCGTTCTCGCGTCGAAACTGTACGGGCTTTCACGGAGCGGTCTGGCACTTTCCTTGTAATCATGCGATGTTTTGCGACAGGGGTCTGCCGAATTCTTGACGACGACGGCGAAAAGCAGCGCTTGTATTGCAAGAGCAGGGTTTAGAGCTGTTCTTGCTTATGTTTCGGAAGGCTAGGATTGACGTCGAAAGCTGGTTGAGGAGCTGGGTTCGTCGGAGTAGGCTCGGAAGAATCGGCGAGGGCGAAAGCATTCGCGCCTTGCATAATTTCTTCGATGTAGGCGACCGTCGTGCCTTTGTTCATGTGCTTATACTCATTGATGAAATTTGTGACGATCACTGTTGTTTTCCCTCCCCGCAACTCGGCTACTCCTCTGGCGACGCAAATCTCGCGGTTAATCAACCAGTGCTGGTCGCCTTCAACGACGCCTTCCAGGACTGCCGATTTCTGAGTGCCGACGGAAATATGACGCTGGAGCGAGGGGAAATCGTGACCTGGTCTTCCAGCACATTCTTCCAGTGCCCCAGTCTTCCAGTGCTTTTTCTGTGGATAGTGTTATCGACTTGGATCTCAGTTCGATGACTGCACCATGAAGGCTTTAGAAGTCCATACCAAAGATGACATCTCTCGAGCAACGCTGCAGGACTAGGAAGTTCGCGGGATAAATCCGGTTGTTAATAGTGAGTCTCGCTGTGCATATACCCTCCGGCATTACTAGATGACCTCCAGTGGTCCGGATTTCGGGGCATTCCCAGGCTGTCCTAACTTTCTTCAGCTTCGTGGCGAACGGTTCACTGATGACAGAATAGTCGGCTCGGGTGTCGACGAGAGCTGTGACGCTGTGACCGTCAATAAGAACGTCGAGGTCACTAGTTCGTCGTCTAGCGCTGCAGTTAGGTCGTGGGGTCGGGTCACGGCTACGTCGGTTTGTTGCGCTGCTTCCCCGTTGCGTCGTCAGGTCTTCTTCGGGCCGCGTAGTTTGGACGTCAGGGCTCCGTTCGGCTAGCGGCGTGTTTTTTAGATTTCGTTGCGGCGTCGTCGACGGTGGCGGAGGACCTTCCGTATTTCGTCGTACAGCAACCGTACCTCCATCGGTTGCTGCCCTTAATTTTCAGGATACGAGCTAGGTGACTAGCGCCTATTTGGGCCAGTGCATGGTCGGCGTTGTGGAGAGACGTAGCGGCCTGGAGACGGCGAACGGGAAGGTTGTCGGGGTGTGCACTGCGCTCCTGCGAGGTAGTCGGCGATGTCGCGTGGCCGTTCACCCCGCTGTGGACGCAGCGCGTCAATGGCGAACCCATGCAGCCCCACCTGTCGGTACTGGCAGCGGCGGTAGGTGTGGCCAGCTTTTCCGCAATGGCAGCAGAGTGGGCAGTGGTCGGAGGCGCGCCAATTGTCGGTCTTCCTTGGCGTGTATCGCTGGCCGGCTGGCGGGCGGTATGACGTCGGTGGTGGCGGCGGAACTGCTGCGGCGGCGTGGCGTCTTGACCTGGGCGAGAAGGGGGGCCGTTGCGTCGGGCTGCAGCAGCGTAGCTCATGGCTTGCAGCTGAGGCAGTGCCGGTTCAAGGTTGCCCAGCGACTGCTGGATTTCTGATGGAATGACATCTGCGATTGAGTCCACTTCAGGCTTTGGTGACGGTAACAGCTTGAGCAGTTCCTCCCGCATAGTCGCTGGGATCGTTTAGCGCAGGTTGTCGGAGCCGAGGGCATGAATAGCTGGGCTGTCTTCAATCCATCGGGAGTTGTACTGGCGGGTTCGCATTTCCAGCGTCTTCTTGATGGTCGCTGCTTCGGAGGCAAATTCTTCGACGGTATTCGGTGGATTCCTCATACGTCCAGCGAAGAGCTGTTCCTTTACTCCTCGCGTGAAGCAACAAAACTTTCCTCAGGCATATTGGGGTGAACGTGGGGGAACAGCCGGGTCAGTTCTTCCGCGAAGATGGCCAAGTTTTCGTTAGGGAGTTGCAGCCGTGTCTCCAGCGAGGTTACGGCCCTTTCCTTTCAGACGATGCTCGTGAACGTCTCCAAGAAAGCGCTGCGAATGAAGTCCCAGGTTCGAAGGGTGGACTCCCGATTCTCGAACCAGGTCCTTGTTGCGTCTTCCAGGAAAGAGTAGACGTGGCGCAGCTTGTCCTCGGAGTCCGAGCTGTTGAGTGTTGAGACCCTTTCGAACGTCTCGAGCCAAGTCTCGGGGCCTTCATTTGGCAATCCATAGAAGGTCGGCGGCTCTGTGGGTGGCTGCAGCACAATCGCTGCAGGGGACACCGCGGGCGTCGTCGTGCCGGTCGTCTTCGTCGCGGTCTTGGTCTTGTCGGATAGGGGTCCAAATTCTGGTGGGAGACCTTGCGGCCTGCGGCTGGCCCACTGGTTGGCGTCGATGTCCTCTTGACTGTGTGGGCTTGGCTCACGGTTGGAGGGGGGCGCTGTGTACCTGGACCGGGAAGCACCTCCACCAGATGTCACGGGGTCGTGACGTCGCCGAAGGCAGCAGTCGGCGTGTGCAAGATGAAACTCTTTTTGGCTGGGAAACTTAGTGAAATTACATCAGTACACACTGTACACTGATAGAGGCGAACAGAGCGTCGGCCGTCAAAAACACTGATTATGGATGGGACGCGCCGTCTTCTATGCATCATGCATCGAACTTTCCTGCCTTATCACTGGCGGTTGCGCAAGCTCTGGAGTAATCTTGACTATTCGCGTCATGCGCGCAATCTTTACAAAATGATCTACAACAATCTGGAATGTCCCCAGACATTCTGGCGCAGCCCGCACAAGACAGCGATCACACGTGCAACGGAGCAGTTACAAAGGCATAGCAAAAGAAATGAGCGTGGGAATATTATAAATTCTAAAGGTGTATATTCATGTCAGCATAGCTGTACAATGCAAATTGAAGGAAAACAGAGGACACATGGTAGGCACAGTGTTGTGTCCTTCCTTCTGTTTTTGTTCAATTTGTGCTATGTAGCCATGTCGATAATGAATCGCCAACTCACCCAAGCTACAACTCTCAAGGATATCCATGTCATGGGTAATTTAATCACGACAGCATGCTTCCTTGTTTTGAGCATTAGTATGTGCACTGGCATAGAGCGCATTATCATTTTTTCACGGAGATACAGCACAAGCGGTTTCTGTTGGATATAGGTATATGGAAAGACATTATGTTTTAGGACTGAACATCTACGTAGATATTTTTTTTTCATTGAGCTATGTCATCATAACAGTGGTTCTTTTTATAACGAAGCTTTCTGTAGTACTACAGAATTTATTAGCATTACTCTAGAGACACGTCCGCTGTCGCAATCGGATGCCTGCTCATTTCTATTCTGCTACACATTTTTCTAGCATTACTTCGGGAAGCCTTCAGCTGTCATAATTTAGAACACGATAAGACAGCAAGTCTTTGTTCCGGCACATTGAATACGGGAAGGCGAAAATTTTGTGGCATCATGTATGGAGATTCTGTAGTCGGAGCCGGGTGCTTGTAATGAAGACACATCTCCTGGAGCGACTCCCAAACCGTCTCAGTGGCTCCCAAACCGTCTCAGTTTGATTCGGTCCCGTGGACTGTGTGTTGGTGCCTTGTCAAGGCGAAGGCGCGTGTGAAGGTAGCGTCACAGATGCTGCATTTGTAGGCGTTCTTCACACCATGGCACCGGCGTTCGTGTCTTATCAGATTGTCATGACGCGTGAAGGTTAGACTGCAATATTCGCACTCATGTGGCCATTCGGACTGATGGCTTAGGAACACATGGTCCGTGAGGTCCTTGTAGGTGGCGAAGAGCGTGCTACAAAATCTGCACGAGTGCTTTTTATTGCTGTCCCGCCCGGCTGGGCAGCCGGCTCCTTTCCTTCGACGCGATCCACCCTGCAAACAATGGGATTGGAGAATGTGTTGGAGAATATATATATATATATATATATATATATATATATATATATATATATATATATATATATATATATATATATATATATATATATATATATCACACAACGTTTCATTGAAGAGCAATTAGCGAAGAAGACGCAGAAAACCATTTAACGATCCGTGAGGGTTAATTGCGTAGACCATTAAATTGCTGCACGGTGGGGATTGCGTTTGTTCATTGAAATGAAAATTCGACAACGTCGTTTACAAGGCACTGCGTCCTCGTGCAGTATGCCGAATCTAAGGCACTTTGGCGTCAAATGGATCACCAATTCGTATTTTTATTGACCCTCTGAGCGTTATTGGTGTGTTCGTGTTTCCCCGAGTAATCTTATGGAGTCAATCTTGAAATGCAAATTTACTAGCTCACAAAGTCTACAACGTAATAATTGAGGAAACAAATAACCAGGGCAAGTAATTACATTTTTATTGAAGGCATTGTATATGCTCCTCTTGTGCTCTAACATATGCTCCGCCTGATTAGCCCCGTTGTGGCTGGTATTACGCAATACGGCATCACATGTGTAGCATTACTGCCACCGTGTCGGGGCAGACGCGCAGAAGAAAAAGACAAGAGACGAGCGTTCAAGCCCCAAACCAAAAAAGCCCTTCGTTTATTGTCTGTCCTGCTTTTATAGCCTCAGTGGGCGGAGCAGTCACTGGTGAGTTCAGACGCCGCAGCCGACCAGGAACGCCGGCGTCCCTTGGTCGTATGGCGGAGCACGTGGATGCGTTGTGAACGCGTTACTCGAAGCGCTGGTCGCGGTCGATGCAACGCCACATCTTCCTTGTTTTTTTAGTCACTGCACTACTCGTATATCACTGCTCAGGTGCAAAAAGAGTCTCACTGAAAACACAATACGGCATTTTAGGCACTGGATACGCTAGAACCACTCACGAATAACGACACTAAAAATGTTCACTCCTAGTAACCGTAACGCTAGAACCACTCACGAATAACGACACTAAAAATTGTCACTCCTAGTAACCGTAACGTTTCGGCGCAATCACTCTTCTTCCCGAGCGTGTCACGTAATCACTTGGTTCTTCCGCTGGTAACGGAACAGTTTGTCTGTCATCAGTGACATTTGACTCGGCAGTCTACTCACTTGGAGTATTGAGCAAATTTTTGGCTGTGCTTGGCGAGCTTACACTCTGAGGGAAGTCATAACTTCCGGCCTCGTCATCAGCCTTCGGCTCGAGTCCATCCTGACAACGAAGGACCTTGGTCTCCCAGCGTTTCGTATGACTGTATACGCCTGCAGCTTTACAGTCGTTGACCCACACACTGGTTCCCGGCAGCAGGGGTGGAATATTGCGGGCAGCATGCCGGCGATTGAAATTCCTCCTCTGCTTCTCCGTCACCGCACGATCTTTGTCGCGAACTCTTTTCATGTTGCTGCCCTTGGGCGAAAGCTTTTTGGGGTGCAGGGGGATCGTAGTACGTAGTCGCCTGCCCATCAATAGCTCAGCCGGAGTTTTCCCCAAAGGTCCAGGGGTGTCTCTGTACCCTAGTAAGGCGAGATATAGGTCACGGGATTTCTGAACGAGACATTTTATCGTCTTAACCATCCTCTCCACCTCTCCGTTGGCCTGTGGATATCTCGGGCTCGATGTGACATGCCGGAACCCGTATTCTTGAGAGAAGGAGTGGAAAGCTGATGAGCTAAATTGTGTTCCATTGTCTGAGAACACCATTTCAGGAATACCGTGCCGTGCAAAGATGCTTTTAAGATGGTTTACGACGTGATCGCTAGTAGTTGATGCCAGACGGGCCACTTCTGGATATCGAGACAGGTAATCGACGACGACCAGATAATCCGCACCCTTGATTTGGCAAAGATCAATGCCAACCTTCTCCCAAGGCAGCATCGGGGTATCGGACGGAATCATTGGTTGCGCTGCCTGTTCACGCGACATACAGCACTCTCGGCAGTTGGTTACTAGCTTTGCTAGTTCTGAGCTCAGTCCCGGCCACCACACCGACTCGCGCGCACGCGCCCGGCATTTAGTGATGCGCTGGTGACCATCATGTAGGTGACTCAAGACTTCGGCCCTTTGGCGCTGCGGTATGACGAGGCGCATGCCTTTCATCAAGACTTCATTACAAACTGAGATTGCCGCCCTGGATTGCCAGTATGGTTGCATACAGACTTGAAGGGAACGATATCGTGGCCACCCGTTTCGACAGAAACGAACCAAGGTTTGGCACACGGTATCTTCTGCCTGGCCCTGCTTAACTTTCTCAAAACCGCTAACTTCAGCCACGGTATCCATGCAACCTTGGGCAAAGCGCTCAATCTCGGACACAGACAGAGCTTGAGGATCTTTCTGACTCGATTGGAGTGGAGCCCTTGACAAAGTATCTGCCAAGACCAGATTTTTCCCGGGCACGTACTCCACCTTGAACGTGAAGCGCATTAGCGTCATTCTGAAGCGCTGAATTCGCGGAGGGAGCGAATCAAGCGGCGCTTTGCCCAGCAGCGTTACGAGTGGTTTGTGGTCAGTCTCGAAGTTTACTTCGAGTCCTCTGATGTACCCTTCAAACCTCTCCGCAGCCCATGTTAAGGCTAAAGCTTCCTTCTCGATCTCTGCGTACCGAGACTCCGTTGGCGACAATGACCTGGAGGCAAACGCCACTGGACGGCGTTCTCCATCCCCTTTGCTCTTGGAATAATACTGCGCCGAGCCCGAATGAAGAGGCATCAGCGGAAACTATTGACGGATGCTTTGGGTCATACTTTGCCATGCAACGATCAGAACATATCTGTCCTTTGATGCTACTCAGAGCAATTTCCGGAGGTTTACCCCATGTCCACTCGCGACCCTTTTGCGAAAGTTCACGCAGTGGTGCCCTTATCTGTGATAAATTTGGAATAAACCTGGCGAGGTGATTAGCCATTCCAAGAAGTCTACGTACACCGCTTACGTCACGAGGTGGATCTAAATTTTCTAAGAGCATCCACTTTCTTCGGGTCCGCTTTTATGCCTTCTTTATTGATAACCCTTACAAAAATCTCATATATGGACATATATAAAAATTCCCATATATGGCCACATCAGGAATTGGGCATATCAGGCCCATATATGAATATTCGCCATATATGTGCCATATATAGCCATATATGGCTTGATATGCCCAATTCCTGATATGTGCCATATATCGCCTGATATGCCCAATTACTGATATACCCATACATGGATGAGGCCTATATATGAATGCAAGCCATATATGGCTTTATATGGATACTTTTATATATAGCCATATATAGATGACTGCTGCATATGAATTCCGCTTGTGAGGACGGCATAAATTAAAGCTGCAGAAATCATTCCACAGCTAGAATTAATGCTCCCTGATTATTGATGCCACCCAACGGTCTGCAGTAGCAGTCGTGTTTTCAACATGAGGGTTGTGAGCTGTTTCACTGCCTTGCCAAGAAAAGTTGCAGTTATCCTCAAAGCTTTATTGCTAGAACTGTCATTTTGCTGTTTATTACTGTTTGGGGTCAGCACATGACTGTTAGTCAAGTTATTTTAATATATGGAGACATTCACTGCACAACAACAGTTTGGCAAGGCAGCTAAGATTCAGATCAGTTATATTCTTTTAACATGCATGATCGAAGGATTCTGTACCCATGTAGCAAAAAAGCATGCAAATAAGTTGCTCTCTTGTTTCTTTTTAGTGATTTCATTCAGGCTATATCAACTTTTCACGAAAAGATACACTGTGTTTAAATTGAGTGCTTATCGACATATTCTATTCAGTTTCAACAGGGTGGCTACTTGGGCTGGTTGGTACCGCATTCTAAAAGGAAAAATACGTTCTTTGTGCGCAAAACGTTTCAGAAAAGACAGATAGGTGTGCGCTCTGTCCTATCTGTCTTTTCTGAAACGTTTTGCGCACAAAGAGCGTATTTTTACTATTCAGTTTCCTAAACACATTGTCCACCGTGTTTTTATTGAGAATATTTTTGCGTGTCAATTGGGATTCTTTTGCGAGACAAATTAAATTATCTACTTGCCACTGACCATGTGAACTGCGTGTGCACTGAATGATTTAGGGGACATGATATTTAACCTTTACGGAGTTCGACCAATAGCGGCTGGTATGCAAGCTTGTGATGTGCAAGTATAGTGGAAAAAATGGCGGCTGTAAGTCTCTGTGCGAGTAGAAATGGAGTGACATTTCTTGAAAACCAGACGCTAAAAAATTGTGTTTTCAAAACGTTGCCTGCTTTTGATACAACTACTAAAACAATATTTTAATCAGTTGCAAGCCCTAAGCAGATCAGTCGGGTTTAAGTTGTCGACTTGTACAAAATTACGTACAGTGCTCACGGATTCAAAGGCGACATCACATTTTTTAGTATAACGACTGGTACGCGCAACTGCTCGAGATAACCACATCATATCACGACTAATCTGGTCTCTACATATAATGTTGCTCTGGTCTACGCGTTCGAGTCGAAATTACGCCGATATGACCTGAACTGAAGACGGTAGAGACGAAAGTATGTGCGTTAATTGGTCCTAAATTGTCCCGTTTCAATCCGTGAGTACTGTACACCGTCTTCTAGAATTGGCCTCGCAAGAAGTTTCAGCCGTGTGCACTTATCTTCAAGACAAGCGTAATTCTAAAAACAAGGTAAAAGCTGGGCGAGAACCGACAAATTAGGACACGGGCACATAAATGTCATGACACATACTTGGGGATGCGGATTGCAAACTGTTTTTCATTTGTTAATTGCGTAAGTTGTAATTGACTTTTGGTGTTCTCTCAAATGTCAAAGCAAAAAAAAATATCGAGATATATTTATGTTTTTTAACGAAAACTACAATAACACGAAAGCCATAATTTAGTTGGTACAGCGCTTGCTTCCGATAAATTGGGGGAGTCATGTCTGGAAGAAATAGAAAAAAAACAAAACAAAATGGTGTTGTAAAAATGAAATAGCTAGAATACGACGGCTTAATCACGTAACCACAATTATTATGCAGTCATATACTAATCAAAACATGCAATGCAGTGCGCTTTGTGAGTCATAATTTTCGAGTACAGCGTTAGATGGCAATGAAAACGATAAACTTACCTTAAAATTTAGCAGAGGCTGTGATGTACAGAGCCAGTAAATCTACAGGAACTTAATCACAACTTAAGACGACCACACGTATCCGTACAGCTTTTCAGAAAGGAAGATGCGAGGAAAACTTGCACGCAAGCTTAGGCGTCCATTTTTCCGCACCAAAAGTTAACGATGGTCAAACCAACGGCCTCTCCACAAAAACACACTTGCCTCTGCATCCACAATTGGACCACATGCAGAGACGTAAATTCCTGAGGTCTGCGTTGAAGTCAGTGCAAAATCAAAGCAGTCGCTGAACACGAAATAAGAGCAAGAGAGATCACAAGTGACGAACACGATCCGTGCATGCTGCTCTGGTCAGCAAAGAAGCAACAGCGGCGCGGACGGATACAGCCTCGATCATGATGCAGCGCTAAGGTGTCCGTGAGATCACCAATTTACACAGTTGTCGCTGCAGTAAATTTTGCGAAGCTTATTGGCAAACAAAGTTTCAACTCTTCATAATTATTAACGCCATATTAACACCTTACAAGTTAAACTTTTCGTATGGCATTTTCTTTATCGCAACCGTAGATGGGCCTACGCGCCTTCTGGTCGTCTGTGTTGCTGCGTGCAGTGGAAGTTTCCAGTATGCATTCGACGAATGGGCCTTTTTCAGGTCTGAAGAGCGCCTCTAGAGGAGATCGCTGAAATCGAAACTGAGGGTCCATGGCCTCCGAAGTTGCCCACCGCGTGCCCGTAGATATTCTCGGAGGCCTCGTATTTTTCGGGAAAATTTGCAAATCTTCCACGCCAGGTGGCGCTCAGTCCGCTCCTGTCGCCACGCTGTGACCCTCAAAAAACATGGCGCGCGTGTCGTCACCGCCGCTGCGCATGCGCAGACTACCCTCCTGAAAAAGGCCCATTGCTCATCCCTCAGACCGGAATCGCTCGTCCTCGCTTGTGTCGGCCGACTGCAAGCAGCACCGCGTTTAACTAGTCACGCGGGTTTCGGGACAATAGGGCTCGCTCTATCCCCGCTGGCTGTCGAGAGGCACAGGTGCATGACCTTTGAGGGAGCGCTCGTAGAATCTGCAATTCGCTGCTTCATGTACGCTGGCTGCCACGACGTGTTCGATCCGGATAAATATTTATCTTACATCTCATGCTTTAATAATAATAATAATAATAATAATAATAATAATAATAATAATAATAATAATAATAATAATAATAATAATAATAATAATGGTAATAATAAATGTACTGTTCCTACAATCCCTAGATTAACGTTGAATCAACGATATTACTCCCATGGCAAAAATTATATGGCCCCATTGAAACAAACGGGTGTGTCCGCGTACCCATGATCCGCTGCGCGCGAGCGTGTAATTATGCATGTGCGTGCATATGTATACGTATTCGCGTATAGTTCACAAGCATATGTGCCACACTGTTAGTGCTGAAAGGATGTATAGCCCCCTGTAGTTTTATTTATTACGTGGCTGCTCTACGGAGCGCTGTAAATAGAAGGGCCAGTCTGGTTTATGTAAGGCCCTTAATCATTCACAAAAACGTCTCGTGATAAATGCATTCGCAAGGTAACATTTAAGGCAATTGGTGCGCGTTATTAGCGATCCCGCTCAAGAAATGACACACACAAAATAGAAGTCTTGTCAATTCGGTGTTATAAAACTGCAGCATTCTGAGCGCCTAATAATTGGTGAATTAAATGTGCAGCGTGTGTGCGTCAATTGGACACTTCTTAACGTATACCCCTTAAGTATGTATCGAGTGAGATTCAACTCACGCTTTCAAACCTCGCATCAAATGAATTCTTTTAATGTACTCATTACAAATGGACATTAAGTTGACGATCTGCACATTCAAGAAATTTATACGCAGCCAAATGAAACGCAAAGCGCATTTTTGCAAGACATGAGCACGACACCAATTTTTAATGTAAGCATAAGTCCTGCGAGTTGTACTGTCTCATTTTTGTTTTTGAAAATACTGCCTCAAATATTGCTGTGCGCATACTACTATGGTAAATGTCAACTGAAAGTAATCCCAGATGTGAGTAAACAACGTTCACAGAAACCTCGTTAAATGAAGTGTCCAGCATATAGTCATCACAATCTTCGAATTATCAGCAGGTTTGTCCACTGATGTGCGAGATAAAAAGCTGCATTAAAACTACTTTTATTTAACCATGCTTTGCTGTGAACAATAGAAGTTGCATGCATGGCGTTTTTTATATACCACAGCTATACACATCGGCTTGGTTAATGAGAATAGCGAGGTTTGGGAGCTTGCATGTATTATATGTGCGGACAGGATAGCGCCCTTGTAAGAACATCTCGTATATATAATAATGACGTCGTAATAATTGCCACTTATTGCTAGAAACCTTAAGTTCATGTAAAACTCAGTACAAGCTATACACGAGTGAAACATGCACTGACACGTACTTAGACCTTATTATTTTATCTTTTATGATTGTATTGCAACAATGTTTATACTTGATACTCTTGTTGGTGTAGATACCAATTAGGCCACTTTCCTGTACGGATTGCTATATATGACAATCACCATATATGTTAGTAACTCGTGCCGTATATACGTTGTTAATCCCATATATGGTAGCACAACCCCATATATGGATCTACTTGATGTACATATATGGTGTGGCCGTGCCATATATGACTGCATTTCACTCTATATATGGACCAGCCGCGCCATATATGGCTGTATTTGTCTCCATATATGGGCCAATCGCGCCATATATGGCCCTATTTACATCCATATATGGTAAGCGGTAGCCACATATGCAGACATATATACTCATATATGGCCGCATATAATTTATATAAGTGCCATATATGACATTTCCGTAAGGGAAGGCATCCTAGAAACGCCACTTCTTTGACGCCGAAGCAACACTTCGCTTTGTTAAGCGTTATGCCTTCTATTTCCAGCTTTTCCAATGTTTTCTCGAGACGCTGATCATGCTCTGCCTTCGTGCTCCCAAAAATTAATATAGCATCAATCAAATTGACAACGGCTGGCATGCCAGTCAAGATTTCTGACATCCTCTTCTGAAAGTACTCTGGCGCCGATGTGATACCAAAGGGCAGCCTTTGAAAGCAGTACCTTCCGTACGGCGTTATAAAAGCGGTGAACAGCTGACTCTCTTGACAGCTTAATCTGGTAAAAACCAGAACACTGTAGCTCCACCCAATAACCCTAGCGTCTCATCCACAGTGGGCAGAACATAACGTTCTCTAAGTATATTTTTGTTTAGGTGCGTTAAGTCCACACAAATTCGTATTTTCCACACCGGAACCATTCCAGCGCAACACTCTGAAGGCCCTTCTACTTTCCTTATTACGCCCTGTCTTTCCATGTCGTCCAACTCGTGCTTTACAGCATCTCTCATGGGAAGAGGAACGCGGCGCGCTACGTGAACTGAATAGGGCACAGAGTTCGGCTTCAAGCGGATCGTATACTCTCCCGATAGCGTACCTAATCCCTGAAACAGCTGAGGGTACCGATGCTCCCACGATCCTGAAGACGTTACGCCGTCAAAACATTTAACCCCTAGCCGTTCTGAGGCCTCTATACCGAGGAGAACGGATCGCAACGAAGCAACGACAAATACTGTTTGCTTGATAGCTGCCTGTTTCCAATTAATAACCGCAGTGAATTTTCCCAAAACCTTTAGTCGATTAACGCTTGGTCCCGCTAGAACTATACCCGTTCTCTCTAAATTTGATGGGATGCCAGGGAATGTTGAAGGAACTACTGATACCTCAGCGCCCGTGTCTACCTTCGCGGAAACTGGCGTTCCGTTAATACGCACTTCAATAAACTTGGCACCCGCGGCGCAATTATCAACAGTACCGAGAAAGTACAATGCATTGTCTCTCTGAAGGGAAGACAGTCCTACCTTGCTCGTTGTGAAGCCCTTCTTGCGACAGGCCGCACTGAAGTGTCCCTTCACGCTGCAGTGGTAACACTTGGCTGACTTCGCCGGGCACATCGGCCTGGGATGCGACGCTTGTCCGCAGAAAGGACACCGCTGACCTTCAGGTGCCGCGCCCCCGACGCGATGCGTTTGATGCTCCTTTCGAAGAGGGTGTGAAGACGCGCTCTTCTTTTCGACCGCGTCTACGTCGGTTTCCATTGTAGCACCACAAGAACTGGCGTTGTTTCGCAACTGTTGCTGTTGCTCGTGTACTGTTTCCTTGAGACGGGCCTTGGCAACGGCACTTGCTAGCGTGAGGTCGGCGTCCATTTGCAGCGTTTCGGAGAGCTTCGCGTCCCTGAGGCCAACGACAAAGCGGTCGCGAATCATTCCCTCTTTGAATGTGCCGAAGTCGCACCTGTCTGCAAGCGCGTGCAGAACTGTAGCGAAGTTGTCGACGGACTCTCCGGGATTCTGGCTTGTGCGATGAAAGCAAGCACTTTCGTAGACGATGTTGCGAGCAGCAACAAAGTGCTTGTCAAACTTGCTCTTGATGACCTCGTATTTCTTGGCGTCGTCTTCCGACAAGTTGAAGGTTTGGAATATTGTCCTCGCTTGCCTTCCCATTGTGTAAAGCAGCGTCCTGACTTGAGCTTCCTCGCTGCGCTCGTTCAATCCCGAAGCAAACCGGTAGTCGTCAAATTCTTGCGACCATGCCGGCCATTCGGACGTTCTTTCGAAGTTGAAGTTCGATGGCGGGCTGGATGGCGAACATTCCGGAGCAAGTCCCTGTTGACTCGTCACCAGGCATGTTGGGGTCGTCGTCCTCTGTGCAGAGCGATCCTCAGAGACGAAGACATACTGCGTGATGCTACTTTCTTGACGTCGGCTGGAAACTTCTGACACCATGTCGCGTTACTGCCACCGTGTCGGGGCAGACGCGTAGAAGAAAAAGACAAGAGACGAGCGTTCAAGCCCCAAACCAAAAAAGCCCCTCGTTTATTGTCTGTGCTGCTTTTATAGCCTCAGTGGGCGGAGCAGTCACCGGTGAGTTCAGACGCCGCAGCCGACCAGGAACGCCGGCGTCCCTTGGTCGTATGGCGGAGCACGTGGATGCGTTGTGAACGCGTTACTCGAAGCGCTGGTCGCGTTCGATGCAACGCCACAACATGCATGTCTTTCATCAAATAAATCAGATAAACTGTAGAGTGATAGAATTTTGAGCTATACTCGCCGACAACTTTTCTTGGCATTGAAGCGAAGGCTACAGAGCCACAAAGCACGTATCCTGCCGCTAATGAATGTAGTCCCACAATTGCGTCCGTATTTTCTGCGTGAGATATATAAAATGCTCCTTCATTTTCTACATGTAGCTTTTTGTGACGGAACGCAGCGCACACAAGCGAGATATCTCCATTTCTTTTACTTTACACGTTGTCACTTTGTGTTTTTGCGCGAGTGAAAAAGTCGCGCCTTTTACCCGTACCTTAGACGCTAAGCAGCGTTTGCGTCGAAGTGCAACGCTAGCCATCACACTCCACGGCGTTACGAGACGCGCGCCAAACCGGACTACTTCGCGTAGGAGTACATGTGCAGACGCTCCGCCCCCGTAGCTTTCCCTTCAGTGCCAAGAAAAGTTGTCGGCGAGTATAGGTGGTTATAAAAGAGATCGAGACAAGACACACACTGTGTGAGTTCTTTTGATCTCTTCTCTTCTGTCTTGTGATGGATTATCTGGGGTCGAATATTTTGATATTAAGTTGCCTTGAAGTAAACGATAACAGATCGCCTTGACGCCAAGGTGCTCCGCGGTTTTTGCCGTGCATGACTGTAGGTGATTCAATGAAATGGCCTTCATTTTGCACGCACTCGAACAAACTTATCTGCTGCCTACATGGATAGTACTCACGGTGGCAAATTCATGCGCTTATTCGTTCCAGTGTCCAAGGGATTGCACCATGACACTGCAAACCAAGACGCGGTGTCATGACGCAATCTCTTGGACAACAATGCATACGGCCGCTCAATCACGCAAATCTCGCAGTTAGGGTGCACAAGGATGTCGTGCGAGAACTGCATAGGCTGCAGTTTAACGTACTGAGAAGCAGATTGCAGTTTGCATTCTTTACCTGTTAAGAGCAACGTTTATTAACCATAGCTGACGACGATGCCTATTTTAAAGCGACAGGATATCCTTCAAACAAGAACTGCAAACCCAGTTGATGTTACTCTATAGAGCCACACATGCATGTTAGTTTTTCCTGCGATCACCAAGGCCGTTCGGTATGCTATCTGTTAGTCGCTGCTCCTGTGTTGATCAAGCCTTCGCTCTGATTTCGAGGTGGTGAGGGACGCCACGTCGGTCACCATCGCGACGGTCATTGCGTTCGCATGCAAATTCACGTGAAGTTCGCGCAGTAACTGAGTTCACAGCGAGTTCGACATGAAGCCGTTCTTAAAAGAGACCAAAATGGGCACCATTTTATGCAAACTACGCGGGAGCGTTCTGTCGTAGTGCACCTCGCATACAGCGGACTGTCAATCTGCTTGTAAGAACGGGGATCGCTCTCCGCCACTGCGCCGAGACAGCCTCGTCATTCGGCAAGCCAGATAGCGACAGGTTCTTTTCAAAAGACTGCAACTAATTACACGACAACCACTATTTTTTCGGACCATGAATACAGATATAGAGTTTCCGGAGCACAGAAAGAAACGCCCAGAACTTCCTACAAGTCATTGCGGACAGAGTC